>NC_079466.1:18666087-18843587 GCF_026250575.1 Diorhabda carinulata | reverse complement strand
TCTAGCTGTCGCCATAGTTTCAAATGCATCCAACAGTGTCTTGGACAATCTGCTCACCAATACCCGACGTTCTATTCGTCCATATATTACATGAACCTAATATCAATTTCTCATAGTTTGCTAATAACTTTCCGTTACAATGATAACAGCTATTTTATGAATACTATTCTTTCTACAATATAGTATTCTGTTCTAGCAATTGTTTCAAGTGAGTGATAGATTCATATGGTAATTCCAAACAAAAAATATTTTGTAATATTCATGTATAAAAAGGATATATGACCCTGGAAAGCTGGGGGTTGTATATTAGAAAGTTATAACAGTTGTTGCAACAACTTGAATTTACAATAATGTTTAGTGACAGATCGAACTTTTTTTCAAGGTTTTATAATGGATAGACATGGTTTGTGAATTTATATTAATTTTGATTCAATTCCAAAAATCTAATACATTCCTTATATTGAGAGCAATCTTTGGTATCCTTATCACAAACCATTGACCACTAATAACTTTGCATCCTCAATTTGTGCTGTTGAATACTTTTCAATCAACAACTTTTGCTAGACAATGCTAGATGTGAATAGTTAAGAATATATTCATAATTTTGAACACTTCAGTGTTCTCTCCCTACCCTTTCACAGTTGAAACAAACATAAAAGTAACTGAAAGCGCAGAGACTATAAAATGAAACGGAGATTTGTGATTGTGTACTTAACAATTGGGGGATGGCATTTGTGGAATGAGCCGAGATTGGCTTTTCTAATTTAAGCGATCTAATAAAGGGTTATGCTATGATTGTGTCCCCAACCCTCTATCTCTTTTCGCAACCCTCTCTTAAGTGCTTATTAGTTTGTTTTACGATATTTAATTGGAGTTTACACGATCTAAATCCATCGGAACCCTTTAATCAACCGGATTCCCGTTTGCATACATTCATATTTCTAGTTTCACTACACTCGCAATTTTCAGAAATAGTATTGTTGTATCTTGATATTCAGGTACACTCCTATCCCAAAATAGAAGATATAGATGCCTAACATCTCAGATTTAAAAACTCCTTTCTACCTCTATGTCGAACCTATCACAAAAAAAACTTATTTTGATAGGTCGAGATTTGTCGAAGTTTGAATGACAAAGTAGAAAACAAATAAAGATATATTCAGTGAATTTTCGCATTGTTCTAATTTGAATAATAAATATACTGGCGCCAAAGTCAATAATCATCTGTAATCTAATCGTTTAAAAATCATAAGAGTCGTAACTTACCCCGCTTGAACTTGAATTAAATGTCTCCTGGGAATGTTGATTAGTTACTTACCTCGTATATTTTTGAATGTATTGTATATTTGTGTTGTATATTTTGCTTTATCAACACATATACTTGCATTATTCTCTCTTCAAAATTCAGGATAGCATAGTATTGCTCTATTCTATGTATGTGCAGTTATCTCGTTGACATGGATAATTTTAGAATTAAACTAGAAAATAACTCCGGCATTTAACTTCTTGCATTCATACACCACAAACTTTTGGGTGAAAATTATTTGGAAATACATATTATTAATATAATACGCAAGGATGCACAAGATAATTAAAAGCCGCGACCGACACTGTTGTGTAGCAGACAGATTGCTGTCATGTAAATATGCTTCTGAACCGATTTAATTAACAATCTGCATATCGAAAATAATGCGAGATAACTACGCTCGGTTAACGTCTCCCCCAAATTGTTAGTTAAAATTTGCCGCACCATTACTATTCCCTCTTCCCCTTTTTGTGTTTATCTATATGTTTGTTTTGCTGATTCATTTTCAAATTGTGTATTTTTTATTATTGGTATCCCTTTCATAATCATTACTGAAAGTTTAGTTAATTTATTGAAACAATTTAACCAAATTGCTGAAAGACTGCTTATTAAATTGCTGAAAGACTGCTTATTAATATTATATGAACTGTATTTTGTTTGATTTAACAGTATACTTTCCAACTGATTTAACCAGCGACTTCTAAGAAATAAAAAAGCAAAAGAATAAATAAAATGAACTTCCTAAAAATTAGTTCAAAAAAACAATGTAAACAAATTGTCTGCTTTAATAAAAACTTATATATTTTAATATAAGCTCTTAATACAAAATATTATGAAATAAATAAAGAAGTTACTTAAAAAAATAAGTAATCAAATTTTAATACGTAAAGATGACGAAACTACATGCTGTAGGCATTCATTTAGTTATTGTAGAACATCAACTTTTCTTATTTTTATTTTCAGTGTTTTCTCTTCAATTTGCAGTCTCTTTTTATACTATTCATAGCTATTATTCCCAATTTCTTGTAATATATTTGCTTCCAGCAATTTCTAACTATTTTGCAACTTGCAACTAGCAACTATTTTGGACCTGGTGGATCCTTCATTGATTATATTTTTGGCACATTGTTTCTTCTATTCATATTCATTTATAGACATATGAACTTGAATATTTTCTTCCAAATTGTTATTTTCGTTGATTGTAAGAACAGTATTTGATGAAAGTATAATTGGTGGATTTATAGATTTTTTTTAACTAAAATTATTTCAATCTCTCAGCGTATTCAAAATCTCTTTTTTTCTACCTGGAAGTATTGGCATGGTTCCACAAAAATGTCCACTTCATTCTGTATAGTGTGGGCCCCAGAAGTGTTGGCAATACTACATCCCGCCTGTAGTGAGGTACTGGGGAAAATAAGAAATTCCATCAAAAAGAATAAATTTCTGGGGCACGCAAGAAATATTTAATTATCCGATAAACTTACCTTCGCTACTCATTGTTAGTTCTCGTTTAAAATTTATCTCAGTACAATATAAGATTTTAGTTGAAAAAACATGGATTATGAACCACCTCTGACTAAAAATAAAAGAAAACTAACAACAAATCTTATCTTGCGATACTAAATATCACAGAAAGTTTAAATAAGAACATGTCAAACTAGATATTCATAAATCGTTTGTGGAGGAATGTATGTTCAGAACGTCTTCTTAACAAAGCATGCGCATTTAACAAGTCAAGAAGATATTCCGTTAATAAAACTGGTATTGAGTTTTATTATCAAGTCAACAAAGATTATTTTTATTCCAAACTATTATTCAATCATGTATGTAATAGTTGTATAACTTTTTGAATCATTATCTTTTTCAACCGTGAGTTATTTGCTGAAGTGCCCCCAAGGAGTTACGAAATTTTTTTTGGAAATATCCTCCTCATTAGGAATCTACGAATTAACATAATGCACTCCACTTCGATCGTTATTATTGCGATTAAAATTACTCGTCATCAAGTTTACGATAAAAAAACTCCACCGAAGAAATTACAACAAGCAGATTAATTTCTACAATAAATAAACGTAAAATTTGCAATTAGAATACAAGAATCAATAATTTGTTTTAGTCCGTACTCAGCTCTCAAATACAAATATCTTTAACTTAGGAAGGTCGAGTGAGTATACTATTTAGTAATTATGAAAATTAATAAACGTCTCAATAAATTTTGGTTGTCTCCACAATTATTTCGAAGCTTTCACTTATCGAGACAGTTTTGTGGTTTCATAAAGTCAAGATAACGTTATTGTAAGATTAATGTTCTATAAGAGAAACGCGAAAGGCTTAGCACTTTATGTGTGCCCATTAACAAATATATATTGTATTATTTGTAAAAATAGAGAGAACAATATGAAAATTTTGGAGGCAGCTAAAAGGAAAGAAAAAATTATAGATGGAAAACAGCAAGCAACAGTTACATTAAAACTACTATCACCTTCAAGGAAACAGAAACAGAATATACAATAAAATGAATGAAATTCCAGTGATGTAATGAGACAAATTTTTTCAAATTCTATCAGTGTTTTGAATCGATATTTTTAGTCTAAATAAGTGATATCAATTACAATGTATGTTATTATATTCATTATACATTCACATTTTAACAAATTTGTTATGTAATGGACCTGACAATCAACCAATGTACTGTGTAAATTGTCATAACATCAAATTGTCGTATTTTCCATGTCAGCATTTGAATGTTATAGTATGTGTTCAAAAAGGAACATAACTTATGAAATATGTTTTCATATCATTCAGTAGTCAGTACATGTCGATTAAAAGTATACAGGGTGCATCGTTTCTCTACAACAACATTGTTTTCAAATAAAACGACTTGAACATATTACAAGTCGTATACAAGAATAAAATTCTTTGTATAGTTATTTAAAAAAAATTAGGAAGGTTACCCCATCAATTTTTTTTCAATCTGTCAGTGTTCAAAACATCATTGATTTAATTTCGAACAGAAACATTCAAATATTATTATTACAGGAGCCTATTTGATTTCTTAACAAATCTAAATACCTGGTTCGAATTGTCTTGGACAAAAAATGGTTTGAGAGCACTGGAGCCCATAATATCTGCCCCAATATTGCTCCTCATTCATCTAAAACACCGTTACCCAACATGGTGCCCACACCCCAGAGAGGGGCAATTTGATTGTTAATGGGGCAATTCAAAGATAGGACTCTACACGAGTTTCACTCGCTTTCGCTCCTGACCATTTAAACGCATTGCTGAGTTATGGTACCAAATTCGATTATTAACTATTATTTGGTTTCACGAAACCAAAATATCAACGGGGTATTTGGCGTCGTCAAATAAACGCCCCTGAGCCTGACGGCAGGCTCCGCGGAGATCCCGGACGTTTCAGAATCTCGCTAAACAACCTCAATGGTCCATCGCAACTTCTGTAGTATTTCAGAGCATTCAGTATGTGTTAATTTGAAATGAGTGCCCACAAAAAATTCATTATTTAGGGTTTGAATTACTAGAACCTTATTCATCAGATTTGGCTCTGTCCGACTATCATCTGTTATCCAATTAAGAGGAGAATACGTTGAGTAATAAAATATTTTGACATTGAAATTTTGTTTGGTTCTATAGTAGGCTAAGAATTTTTCAATATATTCTCGTAATTGACAAAGTCGAGGGCTTTTGCGTCTTCATAAGAATGTAAAGTTATGTATAAGCTCTGCCTTTATATGAGCACAAGCGCAAAAAATAAAATATAGTTTATAAACACGCTTTAAAAGTTAGTTATATTAAACTAAAAAGTACAAAATAATTCTTGCCATAAGACAAAAATTACTTATGAAACAATTAATGTCACTACTATGAACGGTAGAGGTTCTTTCTCAGAAATTTTTGAATCAACTTTGGGAATGAAACTAGTAAAAAATTATAACGAGTGACCTAAATTTTGAAATCAGCGTTTTGAGTTTGGTAAATAAGGGTAGTTAGGTAAAAGGGAAGGAAAAATCTACTTAGTGAGTAATATTAGGTAAAGAAACATATTCAGATGTCTTACAATAGGAATCGAACCCAAGTCAAATGGTTAAGCGCTAGAAGCTTTACCAGTAAAGTTATCCTAGAGACATATACTACATACCTTATATTATTGTCTATCTATCCATAAGGAGCCATTTCGAGCTTATTAAGAAAATGGAGAAACAAAGGAATAATAGTTTGACTAAGTTTGACTAAGTGAATAATTTTCGTTTGGAGAAAAAATCATTCAGTCCTCGGATTTAGAATCAGACTCATATTTATTGATTACGAAACGCAAATTTAATTTTACAATGTCATACGCCACGATTCAATAATAATAATATTAATTTCTTCATGAGTAATTTTATTTTTATGTCAAGAATAAGCTTTCATTTTTTATTTTGATTATTGCTGGAACGATTTTTTTGATTTTTTCAATCTATAATTTCTTCACATTCATACACACGCTTTCAATAAGAATCAAACTAAAAAGGACAAAATAATTCTTGACGTAAGGAAAATATTACTTATGAGAAAATTAATGTCACTACTATGAGAAGCTTCACGCTTACCGTAATGTCAATGATCTAGGAAATTTTCGCACGAAAATTTTTTGATAAATTCTAACAGCTCTACAAGTAATAGGTTTTTGATTGAAAGTTTCAAACGATTTATCTTTTTAGTGGCTGTTTTACATTTACTATCCTCGACCAAGTTGATATATTTTCGAAGAAGTTAGTTATATCTTGCGGTTAATTCGTTTTTTTTAATTAGTTGGCAGAAAGTCTAGTGGGTTTGTAATAATTATAACAATTCATTGTTATTATCATTTATTGTTAT
This sequence comes from Diorhabda carinulata, assembly GCF_026250575.1. NCBI lineage: Eukaryota > Metazoa > Arthropoda > Insecta > Coleoptera > Chrysomelidae > Diorhabda > Diorhabda carinulata. The sequence goes on along the minus strand of NC_079466.1, from coordinate 18,837,403 downwards.
TATCATTTATTGAAATGGGGCATGTTTCAAACCTTAACTTTCAAAATCATTTCACTATTCATTAGCTTGTGCCATATTTCAAGAATTTTCGTAAAAATATTTGTGAGCATATCAAAATTTTGTCACTTGTGTTTTCAAAGCTTCATAAATTTGTATACTATATATTGATTGATTCTGATATATTATAACTGGAATTGAACCTGATGGTAGTTGGGATACTTTAAAGGTATCTTCAACGTTTTCCCATCATGTATACTTGCACTAAGTTTATATATTCATTTTCTATATCTTTATTTATTATCAATTATTTAAGTACTTTCCAGTTTTCCCCGTATAATGTGTAAATGAACCACTAGTTATAAACTCATATATCACGCTGGCGTCCAAGACCGCTTTCCAACATTAATACGAAACTAAAGTCCATATTTTATCATCTCGATTTATCTAGAATGAAAATGCATTGAGAGCAGGTTCGAAGTCACTGCGGGTCTATACCAGTAAAGAAGGGACCCCATCTCTGTTATAATGGGGTAAACCGCGTTGTTATGCGCTGATTTCACATCGTTATCAGATAGCAATCACCCCCACAGACACCACTTCCCGCCGATATTCTCTGTAAGCGAAATTTGTGGCTGTATTACCACATTTGCAAAAAGGCAGTTACGTTTGATGAATATTATTCGTATGTGTTGTAAATCTAGAGCGTTTCTAAAAGTACAGTGAAATTCAAATATATATTTTAGTTATTTATTTTCATATGTTAAATAACTCTCCACGACACACAAGGTGGCTTATTGAAAGCTTAAGGAAGTTAGTCCTAAATAAATCACTGTACTTGGGTTTTAACTAGTTTTTCCCAATAAAGACTTAATCAACTGAAGATTCATCAGTTAAATCGGTCTTGAGTGCCTAATTATTATATTTATATGAATAAGTAGGAGGAATGATTTATTAAATATCTTCTGCGTGTTTTTTGAGGCGTAAATTATTTTGGGGATAAATCATTATTTTGCCAAGTTATCGTGAATTCACACTGATGATCCAGGAATTACCAAAATATTGGGCCAGTGCTGACATGGGTGATCTACAGAAAATTTGATGAGAAATGCACATATAATACAGTCTCTCTAATCTAAGCTCAAAAGCATGAATGAATTTGAAAAAATAAACTAGGTGACTTCTTTTGGAAAGAACGTATTAATTAGTAGTATATATTTGTAGTTCATTGTTCCTCCCAGTTTGTAAATTTTTTTTATGAAAACAACGTTTATTCTGTTTCCCACCTCTTTCTCTCAGAAATTGACGATTATAGATTCCGTAGGGACGAGGAAGAAACTTAGATAGTTCTAGAATAACTCACAATTGCTAGTAAACGGAAGGGATGCCTTGGAGAAGAAAGCTGCAGAAACGAAGATATTGCCTTCGGTATTGCCTTTGGTAATAATTAAAGCCGGTACAGATACTGCAGATCGTTAAAACTGTACTTAAATGGCGAGTCTCTACGTTAAAATCAGTTCTGTTTGGGGACAAAATAAAACTTAAGGTTTCTCTCAATCTGCATCAATATATAAAAATTTATCAAGTTACCACTCGCTAGGAACAAATGTATTATTTTGGATGAATACAGTCCTACTAACAGTCGCATTTTCTGTTCATATTCAAAGTTTGGTTGGTTTGGTTTTTCTGTCTTCTTTACAAATGACGATTCACAGGATAATACGCGAAACTTATTTCTTGTTTTTCTGAAGCAATTTTCATGATGTTGTTTAATCATATTCTGATGTAATTACGTTCCATCTCATTGTTTATTTATTGTAATATTATCTCCAAAATATAGAAATATATTTAGTTACTTAAAACAGTGATTGATAATCTGTATGAAACGTGATAAATTCTCTCTATGTAGCATACTTACTCATTTTTATTGACCTCCACGTAAAGTGAAAATATCCACTTCCACTTTGTTTCAGCTTATATCTAATACATATTAAATGAACAATTATATCAAGTGTCACTTAGTTAACAATGCAGTTTGTTCATTCATGACTAATTGACAATCATGCGCTAAGCTCTCCAGAAGATCAAGAGCTGTGAAAAAATAGAAAAGTATGTATAAATAGTGTCTCTTTCGAAGAAAGGAAGTTCCATTCAATATATTACCCTTATATCATTTTGTGGAATCCTTTCCAAAAAACATTTTTTCCAGAAATTTCCGGGGTGATGAATTGTAGTGAACATTTTTATATAGTACTTCAAAACTGAAGCTGATATGATTCAAAATGCTTTCAAACTACCATCTTCGTCGATTGGCTTTCCATTGCTGTCGTGTACTTGATTTCATCCGTCGGCTTTGAGTCCATTGGCTTGTATTGTGTAATTATACATATAACTGAGTAGTCGATATCGTATTCAAACCAGTGTGTTTCTGAACGAACCTAAAGTTATTCGGGTGCTCTCGAAATGACGATTCATGTCGATATTTGTACAACATTTTAATCAAAAGGCAGTCGATATGGCTTTACGATGTTTTAGTGGAATAACTATCGTGTTGATTATATGCGGATCCCCATTTGATTCTATAGACTTTTGACATACTATATAGTTATGCCCTTAAAAGCTGGTATATATGGTCTTGACCTAATAAGAATAAATAATGAAAGGTTTCTACCATCACTATTTTGAAATTTACGCATACATTAGCATCCGAGGCACCCATCTTGATAATCACTTAGTTAAATTAAGGAGAAATTGTTTATACGATTACCCTTCTAATATCTCTCTCTCATTGATTTCATCATTACTCAACGAACTTCTGCCACCAGTTTTTGCACAACTTTGATGAGCTCTAGTGTCTCGGTCAAGTCGAGGTTTAATCTCTTATATTTTCCTTTCTATATCCCAATTATACATTGTTGTTGATGGAGAGAAATTGTAAAATATTTTACAATTGATGACATTGCTCTTGTCTTAAGCCTTTTTAAAAATTATTATTATCGGATTGTATTGTATCACAAAATTTGACAAACACAACAAATACCAATCATTCCACCTATGAGTACGAGATTGTTTTAAAGGTATTGTTGCTGCGTATCTAAAAATTTCCACCATGACCCTCGTAGGAGACGAAATTCTCAAAAATCAAATATAATTGATAATTAACAGTTGCTAAAAAATTACAGATATATCAAGATCTGTTTTTATTAAGCACATAGATTATTTTTTTAATGATCCATTTTAGTTTAAATATAAGGCAAAAACTATGAACGATAGCTTAAAATATTCTTGTTTGCATCTATTACATCATAAATGATAGACCATTTTTCCATGTAGATGAATAGAAAAAACGCCCTGAAACTGAAAATAAAGACAAAACCGATAGGAAGGTCGTTTCTAAGTAATTGAACTTATCCACATATAAAAATGAGTTTGCTTCAGAAATTATAGATAAAGTGAAACTATCACTTTCCAAAGCTTCTACAAAACGCACTTCCAACTAAATAATATTAATACAAAATGTTCCATCACCAACTGTTACTATTTTATTGGGAAATATTTCAAGCGAACTTCAAACACTATTAATGATTTATATTGCCAGAACTTGTATTCAACTATAATTTTATCTGACAACAAATTGTAATCCCATACTGATTGAAAAATTGCTCCAGAAACCAGTTAAACCAATATCACGTATAAACGGCCTAGAGAAAATACGGGACAGACCACTAATTTCTATACTCAATTTTTCAACCAACCGGATCTCTTTTGAACCATAACAAACTTTTTCAACTACAATTATTTTTTAGGTATCACCATAATAATAAATCAAGAGAAGGGCAATTTTGTCGAATAATTTGTTCATTTCTATTGAGGTACCTCAAAATTTGACGCAACAACCGCTTCTTCAGGTGCACTTTATTTCTGCAGGAATGAGAAGAAATCATTGGATGTCAAAAATTGACTGTACGTTTTTGTTTGAACTGATTCGTGAGAGCTATTGTGGAAGAGAATGGTTCGTCTTCCGCCATTGGTTTCTCTGATTTTTTCGAACACTTTTACGAAACAAATGCTGGTGTACCATTCAGAATTGACCGTTTCACATTGCTTCAATGGAACGGTGGCTATATGTCCAGCTAATCCGAAAAAACAGGCGACCATTTGCTTCGTGCGCGAACAACTTTTGTTAGATTTCGCTTATCTTAAAAGACCCATAGAGTCGATTGTTATTTATTTTAATTAATCAATAATTAAATGTTTTCAGCATTTCTTTGCTTCTTTTGGGCCATTATCAAAATATGCGGTTTCCAACGCAAACAAATATCTTCGACAGTCGAATGTTCATGCAAGATTGAATGAATGCGAGTGGAACAGCCGATTTTGTGTGATCTTCACGAAATCCTGTAGCGAAATGCAACCACGATTGATTTCGGAAAACCAGCGAAACAAAGTGTAGTAACAAAGTAATGAATTAAAAATGAAATAGGCGCGTTAAATGAGCGAACACGTCAACGCATTTGTGAGAAGCGAGCATCATCTTACCCCAACGTTCTCCAAAGTTTCTTGGGGCACCATGAGCCGATAAACTTTACTGGACTTTTCGCAACGATACAACTGATCCCAGACATTTTAAAAAAAAGTTCATGAAAATCGGTTAATAATTAGCGCTGTAAATGACTTTACAAAAAAAAGTTAGAGGCCCATTTCCTCGGTGGCGGCGCGAAACGGACGAAAAGGAGTAAGCGGCATGAAATCGGGCGCGCGAAAAAAAAAAGATTATATTTCAACGAGTTTTCATTGTTTCCTAATGATTTCTTTTTAATTTTGGATAGCGCAAACAGATAGTTTGTATGAAGCCAACAAAAATAATTTTCATTTGAGCCGAAAGCGAAAAGTTTTCATTTTTCATTTTTTCCAAAGTCAAGTAAAAAAGTTTGACGCGTGTTCGGCACTTTCGGTCGCTTCTGGCGAGAGTTTCCCGACCTGCAAAACTTCTGGCGCTATTACACCGCTATTAGTTGAGAGTCCGGCCTCACGTTCCACAAGGTTTAACTCGTGTACTATATCGGACTTTTCTGACGGATTTTCCGGCACTTTCGGTCACTTCTGGCGAGGCTTTTCCGACCACTTTTCCAAACTTCTGTGGTTATTACAACGTTCTTATTTGAGGTTCGAACCCCACGATCCAACAGTTTTCAGTCGTGTACCATATGAGGATTTCCAGCCCATTTTTTTTGCCAGGGAAAACCGGCTGGCTTTTTCATATCCGACCAGTACAGAGTGCCAGAAATGCCGTTTGGTGATGTAGTAATTACGGGCCCACAGTTTCCAAGCTCAAGCGTCTTGTACCTTATTGATTTTGTTCTATGTAGCCAGCTCCCCTATTATATGGAACAGTCGTACGAAAATGTACGCGATTTAATTCCATTTTTTCACCAAGATGGATGTTTCATGTACCTGTAAACAACTCAAGTAGCACTCGTATCAAGTTTAGCAAAATTTAGCCATCTTCTCAAATGTGATAACTTTGTACATTCTACGGATAAATTCTGTTTTCTCTATAAATTTTCGGGAAAAGGTTAACTTATATTTGTAATTAAGTTTCGATTTCTGAGTGTCATTTTTTGAAGTAACTAGAATTCCTAGCCAAGAAGTACAAATCAAAAATTATAGTTGTTCAAGGAAGAACTGACTTCGAGTAAATAAAAAGTACTTAGTTTGTTTTTCAAAATATTAAGTAAGCTAAATTTAGTAATGAAACTGCACACATCTTTATTAGTTACACTTGGCCATATTAGTAATTAGAGAGTTATTAGACTATCGAAGAAGTACAGTTGTTCGTTGTGCTACACTTATTATTTCCTCAGTTTATTTGATATATCTTATCCCTAAGCTAATCAATAATACTTATAATCTAATTTATTTAAATAAACTCCTCTGCAGCTAGAGTTTCGTTCTATAGTTGGTTTTATTTCTAGAGATTTCGATTTCCTGGAAATCTCCAATTTGCCGCGAACAAACAAAACAGCCTTCTCATAGATTGTTCTCTATAAAAAATAGTCTCAAAAAATACAAATACAAATTTCCGCCACAATAACAACGAATAACCGGCAAATTTACCTAAATTTACCTTGATTAACATATTAAAACACTATCTAGGTAATTTGGATCCTCTAAGTGGTCAAAATAAGGCCTTTCAAGTAATACTTTCAGACTCTTAGGTCTTCTTAGGCGTGTACGTCACACGATTTATTTCATTGTTAAATCCTGATTTCGGAAAACAAAGTTTGTGAGCCGTGATATTTAACTTAATTACTAACATTAAAACTGATGTTATTTTGACAAATGTTCAATATTCTTCGACTTCCACACATCGTATTTTAGAAAGCATTCCTATATTATTTCTAACGTATGCTTTTTGATTTAAGTGCAGCAAAATATATAGATAGAATTGATGTCTTACGTATTTTCGCGGTGAATAGGAAAAACGGTGAAAAGGACCTTCCCTACCGATCCATCTATTAAGATACCTCGTGTTTGAAGTATATCCTACATGTATACTTAAATTCAAAGGAGATCCATCATGCATGAACTATTAATTCTTACAAGTTTGTAATGACACAGAACCAAACTCGTCTTGTGAGCAATCGAAATAGTTATTTTTTGCACCTGATTTGAGATGTAGCTGTATTCTGTTATTGACTTTCGCCTAGACTTCTTAGCAAAAACTCACAACTTGCGTCAAATCACCTCAAATCAATATGCTAAAATTTTCGTTTGATTGGCAATGCTCTCTTTGAAGACATAGCACATTTATTATAATCATAACACTTATAAAATAGTGAATACAGTGTTAATACCACCACTACAATCTACCTTCTTCAGAAAATGAAGGTAAACAGTTTACCTTCAGTCTCTGAAGACTTGGTTTTCGAAACGCGCGTCAAACAGTGTAATTGTTAGTATTGGTGTGGTGGTGGTGTATTCAGATGAATATCGTCAACGGTTCCAGAAATTCCAACTTAGTATTGATAAAATAGCAGGGCTGGATTAAGCTAGGGACTTGGGGGGCTATAGCCCCGGGCCCCAGGTCCAAGAGGGTCCCATCATTTGGAAATCATTCTGTATTTTTTGATGTGTTGATACCAAAAATCTAACGTATTGATATTATTTTGTGAATTTTTCCGGGTTTTCGAATTCCTTAAGGGGACCCCGTCATTATTTTAGCCCCGGGCCTTATAAATCTTAATCCGGCACTGTAAATAGGGATAATTTCTTGGGTTTGCAAATATTTGCAATATAATTGTGTGATTTAGAATTCAGAATGGAACGTTTCATCAATGATTTTATGTATTTAACTATATTCTAAATATATTCTGGCTAGTCTCTCGAATATTTTGTAGAGACAAGATTTAAAATGGTATATAAACCTGACAAAACCGAGAATTCATTATTATTTTCAACACAAGGTGCTTTTGATTCATTTTTAAAATAGAAGTAATTAAAAACATCCGTACCCCTATTTCTAGTTAGTGGACTTGAATAGCTGCAAAATTAAGTGCGGAATAAATTAAGTCGGAATTAAATTCGTTACCAGATGATAGATTATATCGATTGAGCAGTTCATTAGCCCCGTCTTTAATTAAGAACAAAACGTAAATCTTATAATGGTATTGCCAAGACATAACTATCGTTAATTATCACCAGAAAATGCATTAATACGCTGAATTATTATTCAAGGAATTCCACATGAAAGAAATTTTTTCAAAGTACCGTTTATGAAAAGATGGGAACAATGAAACGAATCCATATTATGAATCAGATTATGACATATTGAGAGTTAGATTCGCGCAGATTACTCGAAAGCAAATAACCAAAAGGAAAATCGATCAATGACATAGCTGCTAAATACATTAATTGAATATATTGAGCAGCTGTATAATTAAGTGAATAGATCGAAATTTGTGGTCTTCAAAATTTGTATTATAGGCTTTCTGATGCCAAGTGTTCTGTGGTTAAACATATCTACGGTTAACTCACGATGTGTTTAATATGAGACATCAGTCATTTTTTATATTTCACGCGAAAAAGTTTGTTGAATATACTTAACATTTAACATGAGTAGGTGCGAGTCCATGAATGATTTGTAGGAGCCTCAGCTGGAATAAATTCTATCAAACACATTTAATAGTTCGTTTGTAGACCCTACAAAAATTCAGCCAAAATTAACAAAAGGTAGCATTATATATTATATTATATTATATTATTATTATATTACATATCATTTTGTACATTCAATTTAAGCTATTTAATTTCTTCAGTTCCTGATTTAACATACAGGGTCATTTCAGCCTAGATTTTGTAATACTTTAAGGAAAGAACACTTTTCTTTAAGAAATATAAATAAACTTTAGTACGTATACCATTCTTCACACCATTTGTGTCAGTTTTCCATTGTGAATTTTCTTCCCAAAAATTTCATACCCGTTTCTACCAGTATTAGTTTCTCTGGATCACATCTCAACTAAAATTTTTCAATTTTCAATACCTAGAATTACTTACAATTATTATGTTCTCAAAAAATTGTTGCGGATAATAGATATGAGGTTTTTTAGTTAATAGTCGTTGTACAAAACTTGACGAAACAATTTTTTTGATAACTACTAGTATTATTTATAAAAAAATATTTGCTCAAAAAACGAGATGCTGATCTCGTTATTTTTCTAATTCACAAACTATACTGAGTGCCACATAAAAATTTGTCAGCACTCAATATATCTTAACATTTCACCATCTTGCCACTAATAGAAAATGATAAGGCTCTTCTGTTAAAAATTTGTTGTTGTTGCTTGATTTATTTTTCAAAAAGTGACGGTATTTGAATGCCACATGCGAAATGCTTGAATAGAGGTGAATTTTTAGAGCTGCAGTAGTGATAAGATAAATTGCAAATAAGTCTATCAGCAATAGTCACATAGTAAGGTCCTCTAGATATCTTGGACGACAAGATCGTGGATTGATGCTTTAAAGCTGAATATTTTTGCAGTTATCTGCTGTGAAGTAAACAGAATTTAGTAGGACCCTTATTGGATTCTTATATAGCATTCATGTAATTGGCCGAGCTGAATTTGCAGCATCATCCACAGATTTTAACAGTGCTTCCTCATGAAATTGGTGTAACTTGTAACGATAAATCCCAGAAAGATAACGATCACCATGATAAAGCCAGATTTCTCACTAAGTTATCTGATACCGTTGGGAATCTTATAATTAATTAAGTAATCAAAATGCCTACTAAAAATTATTAGATTTGGATGAATAGAAAGGAGTGTTTACCTTATTTTGTCATATCAAATATGAAACTCACAAATCATAGTTCATCACGAATTGAGATCTTAAAAAACATTATTGTGTTAAAACAAATATTGAGCTAAAAAAGAGTTAACAAAGAAGCGTTTTATCAGATAGTGGCATTTACTTCAACATCGGAATCGTGGAGATGAAATGACAAAATAACAAATATGTAATATGCACTGGGTATGCTGAGCTTTAATAACCATTATCTCATAACAACAGCATTTAGCCCGTGAATTATTGAACAGTAGATGGCACACATGCCGTTTCGATACAACCCCTTCATTAAACTGGATTCCATTATTATTTATCTGACCATTACGGTCTTTTATGGCCTTTTTAACACCTATATGGCTATAGCATGATTGAATTGGATACAATTTTTTGTATTGTTAACTTCGTTTCCTATGGTAATTATAACCTGGGCTCTGTACAAAATTAAAATATGTCCCAAATGATTTCAAATACGATTATTTAGATCAGCTAGTTGCTAATTTCGAAACTTTGTATTCATTCGTAAGTAGACAGAGTATAGGAAATTGTATATTTCAAACAGACCAATTTACATATCCTAGTGCCGCATTAAAATATAAAAAAAAATTGAGAATAACTGTTATCCTTTTGTTTATTTTTTGAAATTGAAATACGTCCAATTAGAGATTGGGTTAGTTTAGACCGTTACAAATGAAGTTGAATTTTCATGAGTTACGTTCAGTTATGTCGTTACGAATGTCGTTAAATTTTTATAGAATCATTTTTTAATACACTGATGTTATTTAAATTAGTATTTTATCAAAACACTGATCATCTTGTATATGAATTTTCGTAATTATTATAATTTAATTATTTCAACGTCAGTTCTTCATTTATTTACGTCGGTGGCATCTTTGAGTTCCAGCTTTATATTGGTAATAAATTATTTCAATCCAATTTTTTTTTCGATGTACATTTCGACACATGTATCGACACATGAGTCTTTTGATTCCCTGTTCTCTTAAACAATCTAAATAGTTTATATATTATACCATCACATACTGTGTTGTATCGGACGACAAACTTGAAATTTACCCCGAATTAAATTCCCCCACCCAAAAATTGCGGCGGTTCACACAGCGCTTTTCACCCACGCTTTCCGAAGAGGATGAAAACCCTAAAAGTCCCCCAGCAAACTGCCCCAGCCACCCTGGCAAAACTCCAAATCCTCATGATCTGTCAACAGATTCAAAATCTCTATCGAAATCCTGGCAACCATATCGAGGACGAATGCTCTATAAGCGACCACTCTACTGGTCAACAAATCACTTCTAAATCCAATAAATCCTCCTCCAACCAGCTTCACCTTTCGAGATTTCGAAAAAACCGATTGGAACTCTTTCGCAAACCACATCAACTTCAATTCACCCCAACCCGCTCTTCTTTGGACTAGCGAAGACCTAGATAAATACGCGGAGAAGACATCGCCGTCCCTCTTGCCATCAACAATACCAATTACGTTTCAATTCTACACAATCACCTAGCCAAAATTCGTCAGTAAATACAGTTATACAGGCGGTAGGTTCGAACTAGAGACGCAGCAGTCAAATGCAGTCGTGCGTTATGGCAACAATTCTACAGGCTTACTGGCCAAAAAAAGCAGGTACAATCGCACCTTGCAGTGCAAGGACAAAAATTGTTCTCAACCAAAGACAAGGCTACCGTCTTCAAAAACAGCCTGCTAACTGTCTTTTCTCCTACATTTCTTAAAGGAAGGAAGCAATTACTTCACTAAACACATAACCCGGAGCCCTCACAGAATAACCCAACTAAATGAGAACTTTCCACTTCTTGTAATTTTCATATTTACCTCAATGTTGGAAATCCGCCATTACAGTTCTCATTCCCAAACCCGGCAAAGACCCTGCTAAGCCCTATCATCAGCGTCCTGGGTAAAGTCTTTGAACATCTGAACAAGGACAGAATCTGGGACTTCTGCACCGAGTATAATATACGAGTAATTTCAGAATTCCAATTCGGATTCAGTTCCGAACACTCCACGCACCACACCATCATCAACCTTCAAACCAAATCAATGAATAGAAATCAGTGCACCTCTGCCGTCTTCATGGATATCCAGAAGACTTTCGATGAGGGCTGGCATGCCGGACATTGATATATTATTATCTAACCAACCGCTCTATCGGCGTCAAAGTCGGTCATTGCCTACCGAATCTTTTAGCCCCCTTAACGGTGTTTTACAAGGCTCAATTATGGCCACATTTCAATACATCATCTGGACGTATATACCCCAGTCCCTTATGCGCTTTATGCCAATTAATAAATTTCCGGCTGGTCTTTTGCTATGCAAGTCGAGAACATGTTACATCACACATATTCTCAAATTATTGATTGAATCGTCCGCATCATAAAGAATTCTGTGAAAGTAAACATTTTTTCATATTCATAAATTTTATCAATATTAAAATGATTATAACATACACATTCAATGTGAATTATATTATATGAAACTTAATTTATAACATGGATTATTCTAATATGATATCACCCAGGAACTCATCTTCAAATTGAACATTGAACAAGTCAATTTTATAATATATTTTCAAATATACCTATTCCACACTTGGTTTGATTTTTTAAATTGCTTTTCCACTTATATTGTAGTTTCCTGATGATGGGAAGAACACTTCCCAAAGCTTTGATTTATAGTTTAATAAAGAGTTTTCATTTTCCAAAATGTGCTGCAACCCCAATATATTGATTTTTATATATAAAGCAGTTTTTGTTATTATTGTTTGTTGTTAATACTTTGGCAAATTTCGAATCTATAATCTATATCTATAATCTTCATATAAAACGTGTTTGGCAGACAAATACCTGTCACGGTATAAGTTGCTGTCATTTTTCTGATAGGAAATCCGATTTGTGAGTCACTTATGAGATTGTCACAATTTAAATAATAATTTCATATACTATATTAGTCTCAAAGAAAACTTTGAGGGTAACTGATTTTATATATGTATAGATATTATTTGTAAAATCAGTATTCCTAAAATAGCTTCCACGGGAATTGTTAATCACACAATCTGGTTTGAAGGAGTGCCTTGCAAAGTTTCAAAAAGTCATGTATAATATTTTTAAAGGCATCTACAACGAAAAATGTTCAGCATTTATAGATGTACTGTATTTTCTACGAATTTAAAAGTACATTAGTAAGTTGAAACTTCACGAGAAACGGATTCCAAAATATAAATCTCCAGAACGTGTACGGGTAAATGAATTTTCATTAAAATAAGTGCAATCCAAAAATTCTAAATATCAAAAACTAGCCATGAAATTAAAGCCTCTATAGGATATAATGGATATTATTAAGAATTTATCATAGTTTTCAAGGCTACTTGAACCTTTAAACTAAATATTTAGAAAAATATAGTAATAAATATAAATATAACGTGAATTATATCAATTGTTTTGATACATAAAATATGATATGATATATGATAATATAACTTTTGTCGTCCATTTGATATCACAATTTATGGAAGCAATCTTGCTTCCAAAGCTGTTCTTAGCCAAGAAAAAGTCGAAAATGATGTATTATGACATGCGCTAGCAGAGCACTTGATGATTTTGAAGTAAATTATTCATCAATTGAAGAGGAATTCATTACTTAAAATCATTTAGAAATATTGCCGATCATATATCTTGGAAGAAAAATTACTATTGTAAGAGTAATATGCCTCTTCAATGGCAACTTTCCTTAAAAGACTATGATGGCGGATAAAACTCGTAGAATAGTATTATAATATACAAAGAGGCTTATTCAGAACTAATAGTGATTTTTTATCGCGATTTCATTTGAATATGGATGGAGTAAATTCTTTCAAAAAAATCTTTGTTTACATAGAAAAATTTAAGTATTCCTTCCTGAACTTTGAATAAAATTATAGTCACTTATTATAGAATCTAAGCAATTGAATTACGAAGACAATAATAATATTGTTTATTTCAATATAGAAAAGCCTATGACAGGAATACCATTTTCGGTATCTGCAGTAAATCTGAACAGAAACCGAGTTAATTTTGGACCAATAAAACCTACAATTATCAAATTCTATAGAACGAAACAAAATTGTAAAATTTTTCAGTAACTTTTAACAAGATGTAACTTTCTGAACCAAAAGTAAAATATATTTATTTAGATCTCTTGTTTGGGGAATTAATCACCATTATACAAACATATCCCAAAAATTCACAGCTCTCATTGATAAAGTGTAATAAAAAACTGACTTTTAGAAGAAGAAAATGAAATCTTGATGTGTGGGATAAAACAGAAAATCAAAGATTCAAACATGTATTAACCAATATGAAATATGCCAAATAACAAAATAAGAAACTAGTTACCAATTTTGCCTCAACCACTATAAAACAGTTCCAATCAATACAATTGAACATTATTACCTCGGAAAGCATTAAAACTATTATAAATTCCTTTTCAAGGTATTGAATATTTCAATCATCATTGTGTATAAAAACAAATAACATCAAATAATAGTTCAGACTTGAACAATACTTTAGTAAAAGATTTATAAGAAATTGATTGAATTAGAATTCATTTCGGCAGTTTATTTCACCGTGAAGATTTCACTTAAAAATCATTGACAATCTTAAAGGAGTAAATAATCATAAAAACAAGTTATCCTCTTTCGGTATATAATATCACTTTGGAACAAAGCTTAAACCGTACGAAATTATTACAGGTCATGTAAAGATTGTCGCAAAAACAAAATAAAGAACAGATATCAATCCGAGAAAATGAAATCCGTTAGCAGAGAATATAAAACTGCAAACACGTCATTTTAATACCGCAGAAGATATTCATATTTCAAATGTTAAACGACCCAAAAAACCATCATTTTATTACAACTTTGTGTTATTCGGACAAGCAACAAAAGAAATAAAAGATATCAGTAATAACCTAGGGCACCCACCAATAAATCTTGGACTAGCAAAATTACGAAAATCAGGCCATGATTTGTACGTTTCTACAATTTGAATCTATTTCTGAAAGACAATAATCCTTTAGTTAAAGACTTTACTAATATCACACATGACATTTCAAACAATGTATTAGCCTCAAAAAATAAAATTACTTCCATTTAAAATTTGGATCAATACCATAACCAGGAATCTTGATCCTCACTATGGAGAAAGAATGAATGTAGTCTTAGAAAATTTAAAACAAAATCAAGCTAACGTTCGAAATTAAATTCAAGAGCAATACAATGATTTTATTAAATCTCATATTACCTTCTTTTACTTTTAATAATTTCGACTTTGAAAATAGAGTTATGGGAACATTGTCGCATTCGACACATAGCATGGTATTTCTAACCCGAAATTTTGTCTTTTTTATGAAGTGGTGGTAGTTAGAGAGTTAACTATAGGATTATTAGACCCGATTTCCTTTAAAAACACAATACCGTCCTCATAGCGGAAACAAAATCCTTTGGATTTGAACATCATATAAAAATCAAAAAAGAAAAAAAAAACTTAACAATACAACAAACAGCGGAAATTTGATTGTGTATTAAAACTGATATCTATAGGAAGTTATGGATAGGATTTATATATTTTAACTTGAAATAAATACTTAGTGGTTTTCATTAATATATTGATTCACTATAAATCTTTTATTTTTATAATCACTTTTCGAGAAGAGTCGTCACAGGACAGAGTTTAGTCGCGGAATAAATATTTAAAAACATATTTCAAAGTCCAACTCTTGATTATACTAAGTAAAACACATGTTTTCTTAAGCAAAGACCATAGGACTTGGTTGTGCTTTTGGTATAACGATAAACAGTCGTTTTTACAACTCAAGTACCTGAGGTGATAAAATCAAGCCTATACCGGCCTTTTATTCACCAATGTGTCTCAAATGTGTTTTCTAAAAGACTTAAAAGCAATAGATCAAAATATAATAGTTCTTTTAAATAAATATTTCTAAGAACCAAAAATATATAAAATAAATGTTTAAAAAAAACTAGAATTAATTTTTGCTCAGAGTCTAACAATATCTTTTGCTTTCATTTCTAAATCACACGAGTCATATAGGCAACTTACTACCCATAGATTAAAAAAAAAGTACCGTAAAGCCGATTTTAATAGAGACAAGGCCTTCCTTATAAAGCTGATTTTATTAAAATCGTCGTTCCAATAATTCCCTAATATATAATTTCAACTTATCCTAAATAATGAATTTTAACTAAAATTGAAATTGTGAAACACAAAATATATGCCTGACTTTAAAGTACGATTAGAGAATATTATTCACATTTATATCTGATTAGAATTTTTGTGAGGACCCGATAAGACCTTATCAGGTAATTCCGCATCCTGGTAAAGTATAAGACAAGATAACATGACGAGAACCTGCTGAGGATGTAACGCAGGTCAGTAATGAGGTCCTGATCAAGTATACATTTTATGGTCTTGATCAGACTTTCCTCATAAGATCCTTATCATGATTGCCTCATACGATCCTTATCATTATTGACTCATACGATCCTTATCGGGATTACCTTATATGGTTCTGATCAGGATTACTTTACATTATCCTAATTAGGATTACTCTAGTCACGGTTACCTAAATATTACTGATTAGATTTTCCTTCTGTTTTGTATGGAAGTAAGAGGTTCACAAAAGTTATTTATGAGAACATTTTATTAATTATAGAAACTTGTATCCACCATGAATTTTGATTGAAAAATTTATATTATAAGAAACATTTAATAAAGGCAATGAACATCACTTTGATAACATTTTTAGAAAAACCAAAAAAGACAAATCATAAACCATGTCTGTTCTTCCAAAATTTCAAATTATAAATAATTTTCAAAATGCTCAATTGTTTCGACAAACTTTTTCTGGACACTTGGATTATTTTTTTGTTTATTTCAATTTTTAAATTGTTATAAAATATATGAAATTTCAATGCTAAGAACGAATTTTCTCTACTTGTATCAATAACTTTAAGAAAAATTGAAACAACTGCACATTTTCCCTCTCTGTAGGCACGAGCCGTTGTTATATATATTTGCGACAAGTCTAAGCAAGTCACGCTATGCCCATTTTATATTTCCATAACAATAACTCGGTCACCAACACACATTTTTACCGTAATAATCTTGAGATTATAAGAAAAGTATTATTTTTAAATTACTACACTCTAATGTTTGTTTTCCTTATTTCAATGTGTCTTTAGGTTACTTTCCACATTTCCGATACATTTGCATCTCATAAATAAGTGTATAATGGATTAAAAACCCATTCATCGCTATAAGGTTTTTCATATTTGTTAGTTTGATACCCTATTCAACAACCAAATGAATAAGCAAGTTCTTAAAGTAAATTGAGAGTATTGTTGTAATAAAATTGCATTTCAATGGTTTAAAATGAGTAATTTGATAATAGAAATATTCGAGACAAATTTCTTGAAAAAAAAATCATTTTTTCAGGAAGGAAAACTTGAGAGATTCCTTGTATGGAGATGATAAATGTATGTATGTAGAAAATTGGAGTATTTACAATATATTTAAATGTTATAAAGACCAGAACGTAATAGTAGTCTATGCTCTTTTATTCCAGCGATATGAAGGGTAAGATGATGAGGGAGAACGTAAGACACAGAATAGGTATTTTACCTCAAGTTTTCAAGTGTCAGCAGTAAGGTTTCGATTCTATTAATTCTGACAAAAGTGCTGTAGCAAGAAGACGTAAAGACGTAAATTTATGCCAGCGAAGTTCAAAAATTACCTACGCGTTTAATTATTGAGCTTCAAATTATACTTATTATGGCATATATAAGCCTTAGATATACCTTAAAAGCGGAAATCCAGCTGTGCTTTCTACAACTAAAACGTTATATAGAGCAGCTGAAAATCCGAAACAAACTGGTAACGATCTAATAACCCTACCTCACACCTGTCTTTTCAATTCAAATTCAATATCATATAGTTTTGGTTCATTGTCTTAAGTCAAATTCCTATATCAAAAGTCCATTGTTGAAAAAATTTTTCCACGTATTGTGATCTGCTACAAGATCAGTATCATTCTATACTAATCATATCTTTTCATATTCATATTCCCAGAAAATTGACAAACTTTATCATCATTAATAATTTAATCCATATTTTCTGCTCCTATCCATATATTTTCGAATCTCAACGAATTTCATTACCACGAGTTGTCGAGATCAAGTGAATTTGCATCAAATAACGAATATTATTATACATAGCAATTTCAGATTTGTGGCAAAAGAAAAATTGCACCTCTCCCTTTTGTGTGTATTTTCTCTCTTGGCAACGCACTACTACAATATTTTATCTCCGTCTTCTATGATGAAATCGCTATCAGGACCATCTTTAATTTCAGACCTTGTTAACTCAAACTTACAACAATAAACGAGTTATTGAGGGGATTTTTCTTTTGTACTCAAAATTTAATTTTAAGTAACAATATAAAGTCAGAAATAAATTCTCCATTCGTTCTGTTTTCGAGGATTGTTCTAGATAATTTACGGGAAAATGGATTTTGAAACAGTTTTCCGTAGATATTATTATTGAAATGACAATTTTACTGACAGGAGAATAGATTTGAGACTTCCAATATAAAAAATACGAGGATTGTTGCCATCATAAACTCTAAAATTTTTAATGGTGAACGTACTGAGAACGTACTGTCATACGACTTATATTGAGTTGTTTACAGATACTTAACATCAATATTGTTCAAAAAATGGAAATAAATACAAACATTTTCTTGCGATAATTTTGTATGACTTTCGATGTGGTGATGAAGCACTATTCCACAATGTTTCGCTAGTTTTCCGAATTCAACCCTGGTTACACTTCGCTACAGGATAGTTTTTGTTGAGGTCTTCCAAAATGAGCTGTTGTGCCAGAAATCATCGATAGTGTACCGTGAGATTAAGGCGTACATGGGCTTTAGTTCCACTAGCATACGTTCAATATTGCATGAATATTCAGGAAAACTAATCGTGAATCATTTCCCACAAAGACAAAGCTCTCACCAATCAGTTAAAACAAAAAATGCTTTTGAATAGTTAAAACATGGAATTGTTGAGTCATCCACCGTACAGTCCATGTTTCGCACCCAATGATTTCTTCTTATTCTTTCGGATCAAAAATAAATTGCAACGACAACGTTTTTCTACACCTAAAGAAGCGGTTGATGCGTTCAAATCACATATTTCCGAGGTAACTTAATGAGACTGGAAAAATATGCCCGACAATTAAAAAAGATGTATTGATCTTAATGGAGAATATTTTGAAAAACAATAAAGCCATATCCAATTACAACTATCTGTTTTTATCAGTCTACTTCAAGAATTAAATAAAAACCTTCGAATAAAGGTATTAACTAAAGTTTTTTCCACATATATTTATGCCGTAAAATAGAAAATTCGAAATATAAGAGCACGTTTATTTTAGCAAATACAAACAATATTTTCCAGAATAATGGGAAACTGCCAAATTGTTACATTATTAAAGGTAATTTCTCATCTCACGGAAATATCTTATCAAGCACTGACTCAAAGTCACCATCTTTTTGATACATTTCCAAATCACAACTACATTTTGTTGTGAGTTTCTCTTAAATTGCAACTTTACTATTACTGAGAAATGTGTTCTCAACTACATATTGCTGTACCTTGATGAAATTGCGTCCAAAGTTTACGTAAACATTCGCCTTCCAGCGTTGGCTGAACATTGGCTGAAACAAAAAGAAGTTTGTGTGGGGTACTCCTTTGACGCGGTTCAAAGAAACAGACCTTCCAACTTTGGAAGCATTAGACGCATCGTGTACTCCCCACTCTGGCAATAAATCATTCACGATTATGTTATTTTATATAAACCATTACTATAAAACAATTTTAAATTTTAATAACGATTGAGAGGAATGAGCTTAAAACTGAGTTGTGAAGTGACGATCTGAAAACATGCATGGCCATGCTTTGTGCAAAGTTCATGTAGATTAAATAAAATCAAAAAGAACCTAGTACACAAATCAGGTTTTAACATGTTGGGATCGAAAAAAATTTTCTATATCTCAACCCGCCCATCATAAATTTTTTACTGCCATTCAAATTCGGTGCTTTGATAACATTATGATAAGGGGTAATGTCAATTACTATGCAAACTTTGGAAGAAAATGAGGAGTTGATTTCTCATATTTCTTCTAATTCTTCATCTTGTATTAGATTCACTAGCAGTATAAATACTAATTAGTGTTTATTCTTTTGATATAGGGCTTCATAGACGTTCTAATGAATAACCACAGTATGACTATTTTGTAGAATGATATGTAAGACACTCTTAAATAATATATATATCACCTTGCCCCATTATAAATTTTCTGTCGGTTTTTATTTTTTGTATACGTAATGCCAATGACTCAATTACTCGACGAAGTGATCCTACTGATCTCGTTTCTCAAATTTTGATGTTTGGCACAACATGGTCAAAAATAAAGGTACTTGGTATTGTTCTACTCAGTATTTGCATCATCATCTACGGACTTTTTCTATTTTTAGTTTTTATAGCTAAACTAATGAGGTGACATCGACAACCAGTTCAAGATTTTAGTTAACCATTCTTCGTATATTTTTTTTAAAACACCAGTCGCTGCAATCATTTTTTCATCAACTGAAACTAGTAATCCTTTCTAGAGTATCTCTACTCATATTTTCATTGCTTAAACAGAAGTGAAAAATTAAGTATAGGTAATATGAATTTGGTGCGCACCTCGAAGTAAAAATTAAATATACGATCGGCATTGGTTCGTATATTTAACTTTACACTATCTAAAGTCTCTTATATGTGTGTATTTTCTGAATAAAATTCAATTTAATACCTTCCATTTTCTATATTTTTCATAATTTGTTTCTTTTAAGTTAGGTTTTCCTACTTCCAGCTTAATCAGCTGTTTCAATGCCCATCCTAAATAAGAGTTGTACAAGAAAATCAACAAAATTTCAATCTATTCTAAATCGCGTGATCATCGTGAGTGAGATACGGTTTGCTCCCAAGTTTAAAAATTTTTCTGCCTTCTAAGCTGCATATACTTTATACGAGGGTGGTGCAAATATAAACCGGAATTTTGTTATAGAAAATTTTAATATCAAGTTAAGAAATTTTTAGTTTTTTTACATAGTCATCCTCTACTGACTTTTGTCACCACTCCGGAAGCTTTTGGATACATGTTTCGTAAAAATATGTCAGCGTACGTAGGATTCTACATCCGTATTGACCTATGGGGATAAATGGGGGCTATAACGAGGGTGTTCCAGTATTTCTCAGTCCAATTTCCGGAGATGCGTGCAAACTTCCCAGCCTCTGAATTTCTGCTCACAATTCAAATGTCTACCTTGCCCAATTCTTCAACAATATCGCGTACAGTATAGCGCTCTCATCGGTAACACTTGTTCTGGAGCAACGTGCAGCTGGCTAGTTTACCACCACTTATCGGACTTTTCGGCAAGCGGAACACTATTTATACCCTTAAATATTGGAAAGGCACTCATCAGTATAGTATACTAAAAAGCGAAGTTACGCGGTCCCGGCTATTCTACACGCTCCGGCTGACGGGGGCTCTTCCATTTATCTATGGTTATTATTAATATATATATTATTAATTAATTCTTATGAATAGCGTAATTGATGGATTGCTGAGGTTTCTAGGTCTTTTCGGCATTCCGACATAAAAATGGCTCAATAGTTTTGAACTTTAGTGCAAAATTTCTGTGAGGAAGTAAATCGGTAATGACGGCTCGATACCAATTCATAGACATCTAGAATCTATTATAGAACTAAATGATGAAAGAATTAACGCACTAATAGATAATGGAAATCGACTATTTTCCTAAATAATGTTTTAAATTTTAAATTTCCATCGAAAATTGAATGTGACGATCGGAAACTGTGATCTAAATCTCTTTCTGATCTGGGACCCAAAGTCGATAGCTCAATCTATCGACTTTCCATTCGTCTTTAACTTTCTTTACAACAGCCTCTGATCCTCTACAATGTTCACATTCGTCCTTTGGAGTATTGCTCTTACATTTGGATGGATGCTCGACTCAATATAAAAGGGAGGAAATCGTTTCATAGGCGACCCAGATTTCACCAGAAGCTAGATAATACCACGGCAGATGCTCTTCCACACGAAATCAAACAGCTTAGTGAAGTATTTGAACTACCCCTCTTAGCAGAAATAATATGAAAGTGAATCTGATAGAACGATTCAAAAATAGAGTGATTAGATTTTCAAACAAGATTTTCCATCACAAAAATTATTTTTTTAAACCTGTATTTAGATAATTCATACTCATTATTTTGCGAAATATTTTTCAACACATCAGCAACCAAATAAAAACCAGCTAAATGTAATTTCAAAACTAATCGGATTATTGAATTTTCTCAATAATTAAAAATTGTAAACAAAACTGTTTTAATAATAAGATCAACTGAATACTTTTCAACGAAAATTATAGAAGTTTCCCCCGTATATTTAAGAGTATAACTAGTTTGCTGAAACTCGGTCTCCAAGAAGTGTATGAAATAGAAATAGAATAAGGAAAAATTGAAAATTTGTGGTTCATTCTATTAATGTTCTTAAAATATATAATAGAACACCTCAATTGGTAAAACGGTAAAAACACATGATCCAAGGGATAAAATGAATTATCTTCTTAAGTTTTTTACTATAACACCCGCCCGTTGTAACTACAGCAATTAATTCTCCAACAGGAGCCTACATTTTATTCTACACCAGAAAAGTAATTTATCTCTTTGAGTTAGCCAGAAAAAACGTTTTTGTATGTGAACTAGTTATCCTCATCAGTAGCGGCGTGCGTTCGCCCTCACTTTCTATCGAAATGTGCAAGTAATCTGACGAGGAGTCTGTTAATGTTTCCCTAGCGTGTCATTATGCGGTGCTCTTATCGCTAGCTGGGCCACTGATTGCTTCATTTCAGACAATTGCCTGTTTATATTCGTCGTTTGCGGACCGCAACAGAACACCAGTTCTCATTTTCTTTTTCCTTATAGAATGAGAACTCGTTTATATATCAAATGCAGATGATAACACGTAGTTGAACATTTCACTAAAAGAGGAATATGTTGTTTATTATATTTATAGGTATCATTTTTTTAAATGCCTTTGAATCAATATACTTAGAGGATGATGGTATGAATACTATAGAAAGGGAGTCTTTACTACTTTTTCAGTTAGTTATAACGAATAAATTGTTATGTTATATAGATTATAAAGATCAATATGGGTTCATGTACATGAATATTAATTGGAGAGACGTGTGCTATAATGTTTAATACAAAATAATCCCTTGATTTTTTTTTAAATAAATTACTTGTTTGTATTATTTTGTTCATGGTGTAATTGAATTTATTGAATCATTTTGAAGTGTTATAAAATAAATAATTCGATCCGAAAATTATATCGTATGTTTTCTCGGATAGCTTAGACAAACAACGTTTGTTACACGACGTTTCATTAAAATCTTATTTTGCCGTTGAATTTTTGCCTTGGGATTACCCAAGAGTGAGAAGGTGCTTGACCTTTTTAGAAAGTCACTTTATTTCACTTCAAATGTGCTCGTTTTTTTCGGTACATTCATTTACACATTTTCTGCAATTATGCAAGCAATTATGCGTGATAGTCCTTGGTTATTGTTCTGCCTCTTTGACTTTTTTAGAACAGGCTCGCCCTTTCCAATTCACTCTCTTAACCGTTTTCTCGTTTTATGAGTCTAATGTGGAATCTAGGTTTCACATACATCTATTAATCGATGCAAAAAATTGGACTCACTTTCTTAAAACACGTCAATTTGACCTGGAAAATCTCACTGGTCCAATACGTAATGTTCTTATTCATTTGGATAGTTTTTAAGCAGTCGTTAAGTTGGTTATTATCTAAATTATGCTCTAGCACTTATAATTTATCAATTCATTTAAATTCACCGTTTGGTTTACTTTTTACTATCCCCACTGTAACATCAAATTTTATCAATTGACTGTTATTTGTACTGCTAGAGCCTCATTTACAAATAAAAAGGCCTTCTTAGAAATTATCTCACAACATAATGTAAACAGGTAACAAAAAATAGGTAAACTTTATATTATATTATTAAGTACCTAGCGTATCCGCCAAAATTAAGCATAGATAAACAACAGGGCAGATTTATATCAATTGAAGAAGACGAACCGAAAAATGATTTCTTACTTTAGGGACAACACATATTGCTCATGACAATCAGTGTATTTATGAAAAAAATAATTCAAATAATCTATGCGTATACCATCTAAAAATACGCATTTGTCTTTGTCATCATTTGTCTGAAAATGCATTCCATCCAATCATTTTTTTAAATTGAAGTACAAAAAGTGATTGAAAGTAATTGTAGGCCACTTTATCAGGTGAATAAGACAATGAATTGTGACGCAGTTCGGTCAAATTTTCTGTAACAACAGTGGATGATATTCATTATGGAACAATCCTATTTTTGTCGACTAATGCCTCAGTTCTTCTTAATTTCTACAACAAAACGTTCGAGCAAGTAGGTATAATACTGGTTAGTTATCATTTATGATGACCATACCAATGCTTAGTTTCTGACAATGGTAATTTTAATTTTCCGTCTAAAATTTCATATTTCTTAGTGAATATTAATCAGGGCCGGATTAAGCTAGGGGCTTGGGGGGGCTATAGCCCCGGGCCCCAGGTCCAAGTAGGCCCCATCATTTGGAAATCATTCTGTATTTTTTGATGTGTTGATACCACAAATCTAACGTATTGATATTATTTTGTGAATTTTTCCGGGTTTTCGAATTCCTTAAGGGGGCCCCGTCATTATTTTAGCCCCGGGCCTTATAAATCTTTATCTGGCCCTGCTATTAATCACAATTCTCTGAAACCACTCACATAAATAAAATTTTCTGAGCTCATTTTTCAGGCCACTACTTGTTGTTATATTTTAACTATTATGGGAAGAACTGACTGCTAAAATTTGCATTAGTCCCATCCACTGTAGCGGATAACAGTAGTTACCGAAATCACAATTTAATTGGAAGTAATGAAATTAAATGGATTTTCATAGAAATGTTTCGTTCATACCAAACCTTTTGCAAGGATTAAAATTATCCAATCAAATTGGTTCTATTGAGAGAATAATTCTAATTTGGAGTGAACTGCACTCATTCACTTTAATAATAGGACACTATAATTTGAAACTGCAGACTCAAACCCTGCCACATTTAGTCAATGAATTGAGAAAATCCTTATAAAATCATATAATCTCCGAAACAGGTATCTCATACGTTTCATGGAATAACGAAGAGAATAATTTTACATGAAAAAAATATTAGCGGGATAAAATAATAGTACAAAAACAAACGGATTAATTTGAGCTGAACAATTATATTATCATAACCCGGAAGTAGAGAATACATTCTGTAGAGAAAGTTAATTGGATATGCAATTGTTATTTGAATACAAAACAAACAGCAACAAAAGAGTTTC
The DNA here is from genome assembly GCF_026250575.1 of Diorhabda carinulata. Classification (NCBI taxonomy): domain Eukaryota; kingdom Metazoa; phylum Arthropoda; class Insecta; order Coleoptera; family Chrysomelidae; genus Diorhabda; species Diorhabda carinulata. The sequence goes on along the minus strand of NC_079466.1, from coordinate 18,812,439 downwards.
GCTAAGATTATTTATACGAGCTGTAAAGCCGAGAGCTACATAGTTACTTAAAAACCAACAAACAATGACTTCCATGTATTTCTCAGCTCTAACCGTTCAACAAAAGACTACTTTGCTCTATATACTTTCTGCCCTAATGAATTATAGAATATACCGTTTTATTTTCTTGCACTCTACATTGGCTTGAGCCCGACAAAGAACACAAGAACTTCAAACCTTCAAAATAATGGTATAAAACAGATTTTCTTTCCTAGAAATTTATTTTATGGGATTTATTATATCTGATTCAAATAAAGGGTACCCCAACTATACAATAATCCGAAAAAGAATGTTAAGCAACTACTCTTCAAAAAAAAAATCGTAGAGTGCGTTAAACCACAATTTCATAAAGTTGAAAAAGTTTTCATTCAAATGTGAACATAAATTTTCAGTTATTAACACGTTTGCTGTCGATGACGCACTTTGGATCCTAACTCTTGGGCTTTCGATGTGGATGAACTATGTTTCCTATTGAATTCGTCCTGCCACGTGCTCTCGCACAAACGGATTTCGAATAACTACGATAAAAAGCAAAATACGGATGTTGCAATTTCAGGGCCTTCTATGCCTAAAAGACAGTGTCGACTATCGGTCGAATACATCGCAAATCATTCAGGTAGTGATAGTAAATAATTTCAAGAAACGGAGTGTGAGTATGACCCTGCTTCGAATTCAGATAATGTTAGTAACAGTCCCATGGAGACTTCGAATGAGCCAGTGATAATGTGTTATCTCCTGATACTCCAGGTGAAACTGCCCACATTGATGAAGTATTTCTTGATGATGTTTGGACTGATAATCATAACTTCCAGAATTTTGATTTTATTCTGGATTAAAAAGGTTGTATTCGAGTAATACAAAAAAAAAATAATAAAAAGCATAAGTTCCGGCTAAAGCTTTATATCTTGACAGAGCTTAATAGTTTTATAATGCGTAAGGGTACATATAGAAGAGACAGATATGAAAGAGGAAATGGTCCATGCCACGAGTGCTCTGAATTTCTTAGTAAAGTATTACCTTGTTAAAGGACGTGCGATTTATATGGACAACTATTATAACAGCATTTCCTCATGTAACCGCAACTTTACGCTACCGCAACAGAATGTAATATTTACGAAGCTTCCGAAGAATGAAGAAATAGTAAAACATAGCTCAGACATCACAGTTGAAAAGTTGAAAAGTTGTGGTTATATCCCCAGAGCTTGATGGTGTAAGCGTACATGTACAAAACAAGAGAGAAGATACGAAAACCCAATAACCAATTATAACCAATATCATGACAAATTACAATAAAAACATATCGGGAGCTGATCGCAAGATCAAATGCTTGCCTCCTTTGTAAATGGAAAAAGAATCATTAGATCGTGTAAGGAGATTTATTCATTCACATAATTTCCATGATGTTTCTCAATAGTGACAATACATATATTCTTTCAAGCCAAAGCTAAATTGATACGATTTTCGCTACATCATAAAAAGTCTTCTATTCGTGAATTTTCCGAATGACAAAAATCGCCACCACAGACAAAACGAAAAATAATGTTTTTCCTAAAAAAACGTTCAAGGACTCGTAATATTTTTGATTTGTTTGTCCAAACAATTCGTTTATTTGTAAATAAAAAGAAAATATAAATTTTGAAGTGTGTTATATATGTATTTCTATTAGTTCACTTTTCTGTATATTCCATGGATTTTGAATTTACTAGTTTTTAGATTTTATATATTGGGTTTCAAATTGAACTTCGAGCCGTCATAACAAACATAAGTTGCTGATCAACAATTCAACAAATATTTTACTAGTTGCATGTATTTTTTTATACAAGACCGATCAATAATCAATATTGTACACTGTAATTTCAATTTTAAATAATGTCGTTTTGCTGTTCAAATAAGGTTTCTTTTTAAAAAGTGACTTTTGTGACAGTAACTTTTAATTTGCATCATGATAAATTAACAATTATTTTAACAAATTTCAGTCAAAAAACAATATGATACCAGTTTATGCTTACATTGTCATATAACATGAAAACACGTCACCGTTTTTTGAAGTTAACTTTGAACTTTCCTTCGGCAGCGAACGTGTTAATATAGATTTAGCCAACTATCTTTTGTTCGCAAAAGTAAAAGTGTTATATTATGTTATATATATGTAATAATTTTCTTTCATTTCGCTACGTCTTTGCTGAAGAATTGGAAGTATTGTCAGTATTTTGTTTCTTAAACACTAAAGTGTTTAATTTTAAACAAAATAGAATGAAGAGTGAAGATTATTATTAACTGAAAGACAAACTCCTACTGGTAAATGAGAAAGTAGAGATGCATTATAATTTTGGGCTTTGTGAACAAAAAGCATATTATACAAAGCAACGACAAAATCTACAAATTGAATTTACCAACATTGAATTTATTCGTGACTGCACATGAAATTAACTCTATTAAATGAAATCCTGGTGTTGATTTGTCATAGGTATGCATGACGCGTATTTAAAACGGTCAGAATAATTAACGACCTTTGATGTATGGTGATATTGTTGCTGCCTGTTCAAGTTAAATCAAAAACGTGAAATTATGCAATTTTCACCGATACATTGGTATTACTGGGTTGGATATGAAATGATTTATATTCCGACTAGAAAGAATTTATGAATATTACTTAAAAATAGCAAAAGTTGTAATTTTCGTATCATATGACTCTTATCTCGAAACGTGGCTCAAGATTCGTGATATCATTGGAAAGACAATACCACGTGGATGAAATCTTCAATTGACACAAAAATTACTATCTGCGCAACAAAAAGATCATTTGATGACGTTACTAAAAAAGCATTGGTTGTAAAAACATGTAAAAACTGTAGAAAGTAGCTATTCTAATTTAGCAAACGTAAATTCAACAGGAAAGGAAGGAAGAGCACGGAACGCCAATGAGTTAGTGAAAAGACTGTTGAACGAATGAGAGATTAATTTACTCGTAGCCTAAAGAAATCAGTTCGGATGGCTTGTCGCGAATTGGTGTTTCGACTGTTTAGATGGTTTTCCAGAAATACTTGATACAGCGTTCTCACTTTAGGCACTAAAGTGTACAAACTAAGTATTATGTGCCAGCTTCACTATTGAACTGTTATTAAAAACTATGAAGATTGTATTGGTCATGTTGTTATCAGCGATGAATCGACCTTCCCCATTAGTAGACGTGTTAACACTCATAAAATGCGGATCTGGGACTCATAATATCTACCTCGAGGTGGTATGAGTGAAACGGGCCTCCTCTGAAATTGATTCTTTGTGTGCCGTTTATTGACCTTTCTTTTGTTGGAACAATAGCAATGGCTCTTTCCTCAGCTGGAAGAAAATGCCCCACAGAACTACATTTTCCAGAAAGATAATGGTTTGGGAGTGATCAAATAAAAAGTCGGTATGATATAAGATGTAACGGTCGGTCGTTGTAATCTGCGGACACGTTTTTTCTTCATAATGCTAAGAGGAAAATATGGTTGTCCCTAAAGCTCCAAAAAGAAAAGGTTGGCCTTTTCACGGGGATTACATGCATCAAACGGATGCCTTGAAACCACAAAACATAGATGGAAGTTGTTTATTTAGACCATTTATTCGCCTCATACGGCGCAACACTTGGTTTGTGACAAATTGTTGTAACAGTGGGATAGTGCGACGGAGATACAGCCGCACGCCATTTACGGCGCCATTCATCAGTTAATGTGTAGGAACTATAACAAAATGGTGGGTAGGTTCTTGCATTAGGTAATCATTGAACTATGCTTCAGATGTTTCTGAAAAAGCTGGTTATTATTAGACACTTTGCGTTGAATATTGGTGCTATTTATTTTTCGAAGTGAGAGTTACGAAATTCTAAATAGTGTATGATCATTGTACTTCAATAGAGTCTCAAGTAATAATCGATTAATATATTTTATATTTAACGTACAATTTTAATGATGAACCTTACTCGCGAAATGTTCCAAATTGAAGCAGGTAACGTTTTTTTCACACATAAAAATAATATCTAAATAATGGAAATAAAACCTCATAGATGTGAAACGTTGAATAGTCATTGATATCTTGTCCCGAGAATTTTAATTATCTATGGTTGAAACCCAAACTATGAACTATGGCTCAACTCGGCGAAACCATCGAAAGCTAGTGACAGAAATGAACTACGAAAAATGTATGAGCAAAAACAAAAGAAAACAGAAAATTTATGCTTATATAAAAGTACACATGAAGTGCTACAACTATCTCGATCCAAACCCTGATCAAACTGTCTAATTCATTAATCAACGCTGAGAAATGCCAGGGAGTTATTATCACAAATCGAATTACGTAAATATGGACACACGCATAAACCAGAAGCGTTATGCAGGGAAAAGTTTGTCTTAAACATTCTTGGACTTTCAATTAATACAACGGTTATTAGTTAGAGAACTGTGCTCTTTGGAACGCTCGCCACAGGTAACAATTAAAGTATGGTTTACAGGGAGAGCTTTCCCTCTTCCATCGCACTGTGGAGTTTTGGTGTTAAGTTGGCAGTTGCACTCTGAGTGGATATTCCCTTGCGAAATACAAATTGCTTATTAGAAATCAATTTAAATTTTCCCAAAAAGTCAGTTGATCTATTTGCAACAGGTTTTTCAAAGGGTTTTATAAATTAGTAAGACCTTGATCACAACTTGAACTCATCCAGGCACATAGGTATGTAGGTCTGAAAAAAAATTGAATGTGTTGTTTTCTTCAGCCTCCTTATTGTCAACAAAAAGTTGAAATGTCGGATTTTTTATTCTAGGTCTCGAGGTAGATCAAGAATGGTTGTGAATAACTTAAGTATTATTCCAGTACAGATAAGAATTTCATCTGAATGTGTTTTTAGAAAAATTTGCTCAAGACAGCTGCTTTGTCTTCCCTCGACCTGCGTACATTTGTTTATTATTAGGACATAATTGTTCTCACTAAGGAGGCTTATATAGTTATTGACATGATCATTTTCATTTTGTAATATATTGATATCTATATCTCCTGATTTTTTTTATACGTTCAATATGTCACCAAATTTGTATAAACGAGTTTGTTGACGAAGGTCTATAGACCTTTGTACCTACAAATTATAGAAATAATTTGTTTAAAATGTACCTAGCCCCTTTTGCTTAATGTTGTTGCTTACTTGAATTTTCATTTTATGCGGAAATGTCTGTCCAATTCTTTATTGAGAAAAATTATACTTCTTATTTGGTCGAATGACCGAATCTAAAAAATCACACTTTTTATATGAGTGGCTCGAGCTTGAGCTCTTTCTATTAGAATCAGTCAAGTTTTCTGCAGCAAAGAGTAATATGCCAACTATTTGTTCGCCCTAAAATGTCGAGTAATAAATTTCACGTGTCATGGATGCTCCATGAATGCATAAAATGTATGGACAAATTTTTCTTGAATAATAAAATAGACATACATGAATACCGCAGTTGTTAATCACTGTTTGGCTTTAATACATTGGTTTTTTATCATCGAGTAAAAGTTATATTTAGCTTACTCTTGAATGATACTAACCATTTTTTCACTAGTCGATGAAATTTTTGCTATTTTTGCATTTATATTCATCAGTTTTTTCTCTACTAACGTCCATCATATGAAGTAAGAAAACCGTTAAACTTGGTTATGTTCATTAAGTTTGAAAACTTTAAGCATGCAGGTAATCTTTGCAGTTAAACTCAGTAGGTCACAAAGGCAAGTGATTTTTTCTTGTTGGTATCACAATAAACTATGAAATTAATGAATTTTCACAATTTTAATAACTGCTTTGACAGATTCATCTCATTTAATGAATTTTAAAAAAATGGTTCACCCTGAAAATGTGGCAATTCTTCTGTGAAGCTCTCTAGACACAAAGCTATTCAAAGTGTATAATTTGTGATATATTATCTTATCATTTCTGATGCCGACATTAGCGTTATGTCCCAAAGATGTATTTCAACGTAATTACTGCAGGTAATTCTGACCGCGTAACGAGCTTGTTTATATCAATATTTAAGTTTAGAGTTACCGTCTTCATAGTCAGTAACAAAACAAACTCTAAAGTTCTAATCCCATACAACTGATTGGATATCTCGCACAATTTATATGGCAAAGTATATAATTCCTAGGAAACAACGTAAAGTGTCTGCATACATTATGTTCAAAGAGCTAGATTACGGCGTCCAACTTCTTAATGCTTCTATTATAAACTACTAACAGAACATATAATCCTGTTAGGGAATTTAAAAATGGCTTTTATGCTCCACGGAATACTGAAATGAGACTTGAGGGCTTAGAGTAGCTGCAAAATCCGTGTAAAAAATTGATAAACAGTTGAATATGACTTTGTGAATGAAACAACGAATGGCGAAAAGCAACTACTGATAACTACTCCAGAAAAATAATATTGGCAAAATCTATTTTCAATTATTATTATCATCTTTATTAGTATTTACCTCGTAGGTACTACAATAACGTATTGTTTAAAAGTGTATAATGAAGGTTATTAATCACGAGGTGAAGTTCATCAAATATTAATTATTCTTTTGAAAAAGCTCCCAAGGAAGGAGCGAAACATTAAGTTACACATTAAAATGTGATATTTTATCGAAGTTTCATTATTGTATCCAAACAACATATGAACCCAAGAAATTAGAAAGAGGAAAAAAACAAATTTATATATATATATATATATATATATATATATATATATATATATATATATATAAATGCATCTGAATGTTCTTGATTTTAGGTCTCTTCTATTTTAAAATTAGTAAAATTTTTGACAGCATCCCAATAACATATATAACTAACATTGAAACCATGTGTTAAATTTCATTCTAATGTCCCATCGCATTGTATTTCCGATGATTTTTGGGGATAACTCTGTAAAAACTTCTATCATTAATTCAAATTTATTCACAGTTACATTCAAATTCATAGAATATAATTATAACTTTTGCTGAGGTCTCTTTTGTCATTGATAGCTTCCTCATTTCTATGTATGTAGAGCATTGCTAAAAATTTCAAAAATATTTTATATAAAAAATACATTATTCCTTACGAAATTAAAGTTTTTACTTGAAAAAAAACCTCAAAATACTGATCAAACTTATATATGAAACCTCGTATACTTCATACCTTCCTCCTATCCTTTTGAAATTGCTGTCCTATTTATATTCCTTTACCATATATAAAATCAATTTCTCCTAAACATTGAAAAGCTTTTCCAACGACATATGAGAATTGCTAGCAAACAGCACTTTAAAATCAAATATAGAACACCAACCAACAAATTGGCTAACATAGTTTATAAAATCATATAAGATTACACAAAAGTGACAGCAAATTATAACCTGACAGATGCTCACTTCATGAACACGTATTTTGTGAAGGTCATTCTATAGATTATAAATTTATTAAAGTATAAACAACAAAACATATATTGCCTAAGATGATCAGTGTAATGAGGAAAAAAACTGATTTAAATAATATTAATGTAATCAATGCATATATTTTAGATATTAAAAAATCGAAATAACCTATCGTTCATAGTATCTAATCCAAGCTAAAGACAACACCTATTTTATTCGAGTGGTTGCACATTCTTCAACAGATGCTACGTAGCGCCATCTGGACTTCCAACTGCGAAAACATTTAACTGTAGCTGGCGATATACGACATGGGTCAAATATATTATTATTTCAGGTTCTGAAAACAATATAATGTTAACAAAAATCAAAAAAGACATTTTGAATGTTGTATTTATTTCAGTGTTCCGGTAAGTTCCTCCTGTCATCTTTGTAATTTCACATCAGTGAAAATAAAATGAAGCATCCATGCCCTGTGAGTATTTGTGTCAGGTGATAATTTATATATCCGTGCTTTTTATAGAGGCAATCATTATTATTAGGAATCAATCTTTGACCTAAACGCTTCAAATCCTCCGCGAACATGTGTAGCGAATAACTAGTTGGATTGGCGAGTCGTCAGAAACATGGTAGAGGTGACATTCCAGGATACCGGGGTTCACATATTAATTTGCGTACATATCAATTTGCAACTATCTACCCCATCATCAGTACCTGGTGAAAGCGGTGCCTTGTTATTTGCATATGACTGCAAATTGCCGAGTCCATGGCCGTGAAGCCGGTCCTGTCCGGTTATAATAAAATTCTAAAATTTCGCGAAGTCACGGCACGTTTGATATACATTTTATAAACAGTGTAATTCTTTTGAGGTTCGTTTTTATATATGTTTTTATCACAGCAGGCGGTTTGTTTACATTGTTTTTATAAACTATTTTCTAGGAAGATCTTGTCATTTATTTGTTTTTGATTGTTTACCTTCTAGAATTCTAGAATTGTCGTATCTGCTCTATATCATCAGCATGTATGTCAGAGATAGTTTATAAAAAATAGTCATAGTGAACGGAACAATATAGGAAAGTAATCAAAGTTTCAAAATAAAATAAAATAAATGATATAGATTAGTTAATTAAGTTAGTTAAGTGATAAGTTCATTATTGTATTATTATATGTAAGTTAGTTAAATCTAGTGTTTGATTAAAATAAATAAGTAAAAGACCCCTCTGAAAGAAAAAGTATAAATAAATAAGAAAAACATTACAATATGATTGAGTGAATGACCGTACTTAGGAATTTTCGCTTTACAGAAGTGGGATCATTGATATTTGACATTAAGCAGCTCAATGCCATCGCAGATACCTCAGATTCTCTGTATATGCTAAAAATTTATCTATTCATAGAAGTTCCCTAGTCGATGCAGACTCCAAGGTACCTCATTTCTGGTTTAGTTGCGACACTTGTAACCTCCATGGTGCCTACCTAACCACCCTATCGTCTACCATAAGGACCGATTCAGTCTTTTCTTTCGCTAGTTTCAGACTCATTTCTTTCATACACTCCGATATCCTCTGTATTGCAATATCTGTCAGGGTTACCAGTAATTCTTCTAATGTACAGGTGACTACTACTGAAAGTGAATCATCATAATCAATTAATGTGACGTTATACAGTAGTCCTAGATTAAGTAGATTTTCATGATAGATGTACCATAGAGTTGGACCTAAGATGGTTACTTGTAGTCCTCCACATGTGATTTGCAAAGATGTACCAGTCGAATCAAGAGCTCTCTATTATAAAGAAAGCTCTCTACCGAGTGTTCTTCATATGGTGATATGCTATTGTCTCGCAGCGCTTGTATAATCCTCAGCTGAATAAAGTGCATTTTTTACGTCAAGTTTTATGATAAAACAGAGCTTTTGACTATAAAATGCGGAACATTAAATTTACGCTCTGGGTTCTGGAAAATAGCTCTTACTTTATTCATCATCTGATATATGGTAGGTAGGGAGTTTATATCCCAATAATCTTTTGTTGCAATTTTATATCCCAAACATCAAATATCGTTTTCAACCCCGTCCAATTCTTTGTTCCATGTTTTGCTTCTAGGATGGCTTTTTGAAAACTGGTTTATTCTCTTTGTGCTGTTCCGTGACTTCTTTACATCTGATATACACGACTGCCATAAACTTTCTTGTCAAATTTATTTTTTGTTAAGACCGCTTGACATGATGCTATATACAACGTGCAATGCAATGCAAGACGCAACATTTCTTGATCAAAAGCGTGCGCATATGAAGTTCATCTGATTGTTTCCTCATCATCGGTTTTGTGTGCAAGCTGGAATCTAGTTACTTTTGGTTCAACAGATCATCTGACTTTTGTAAAACTTATTATTTTCATTGTTAAAGTAGGTACAAAACATTAGATGAAATTTGGGGCTAGAAATTTGTTTACTTTTAATGTTTACAGAGACTTGCGTGCAATTTTGTGCACGTTGTATTGCATTATGTCAAGCGTCCTTCAAGTCATTCTTTAAGAGTTGGAAGATTTCCCGCGACCAAAAGTAAACGGGTTTTTTGTTTGTGTATTTTTTTGTTCAAAGTTCGATCCATATTTTACATTATACTCGTATAACCTTAATTGACTATTGTTCTGCGACAGTTTTCAGTTTATCATATCTTCAGTACGGAATTCTAAAATTATCATTGATCTTCAGGACGAGGATAATTGTTTGGTGATCAGCTAGAATGACAATTAATCAAACAAATTTTAACATTTACCGTTATATTATGATAAATTGACTCTCACAATTAAGTGATTACACTCCAGAAGAAAAGATTTTTGAAAACATCCTGTAAACTTTGAAACTCTGCTGCTGCTCCTGCTGCATTGAAGGAACAAGGAATGTAGGAATGTGAACATTCAACCTTAAAGACTTACTATATTTTTCATTCGGGTTTCTGTTAATGTAATAATATATGCAATTGCACAAAATTAATAATCTCAAGTTCACATATTCAAAATTTTTTATGAAACTGCTGAATCTCATTTTCACTGGACCAAAATTGTATAAATGGAATGAACTTTTTGTCGGCACTTTGTCAGATTAAAAAGTAATGAGCAATTTCTGGAGTCCGTTACATCCTTTTGGAACTTGGGATGACAGATAGCGACGAGGAATAAACTAAGTGATTAAGTATTTATACATAGTAAGTGTTAGAGCGAATCGGACGTATTGTGGCGAACCTAACATGTCAATCAGCTTCATTTCGGACTCAGACCTAACAATAGTGGTATCAAATTGCTGGAAAAGCCACTCTCACAAAAACGCTTTTCTGAGTTTCTAAATGAAAATTGGACGGATTGTTCGCCATCGTGAAAAGTTGGTAAAGTTTGCTGGTCTAAGTAATCAGTTATAATACCAGATCATGTAAATATATAGGTATATAAATATTTTATATATATATATATATATATATATATATATATATATATATATAAATTTTTGTTTCTATATCGTCTTGATTCTAGATCTCTTCTATTTTAAAATTAGTTTTTCATATAATTTTTGAAAGACCGATAAAAATTTGATGTTTCTACTACTTTCATATCAACATATAATATATCAAAATATGATATCTTTATTAAATATTTTCATGAAAACTTAAAGTAGTCGAAATAGTTAACAGAATGTTTTCACTAACTGAACTCAACATCTTTTTAAAAGTTCATAAAACTCAGCAACGTGACCACCATATGATCAACTTTTACTCTGGTTTTTAATACGCTCGTAACACATTTGAGATACAAAAACAGTGTCCAAAAACTTCTAAACAATCAATTTAAACTTACATCTTTCTAATAGAACACCCTATATATTATCGTGAATTTGTTGTAGCTCAGTTTCAGAGTACATAACTACGTTAGACTCTAATGTTCAGAAAAGCAGCCTCTTGCTAATTTCCAAGTTGACTTTGATAGTTACAGCTATTTTAAATACGTTATTTCACATATTCTCCCATAGATTAAGTATATATATATATATATATATATATATTTTTATTTTGATTTTATTCTTATTTTGATATTCATGATGTAGGTGATCTATGAATACTATGAATATACAAATTGTCAGTGTCAATATCAATTATAAAAAAAACTAATTTTAAAACAGGAGAGACCTAAAATCAAGAACATTTAGGTGCATATATATATATATATATATATATATATATATATATATATATATATATATATATATATATATCATTCAGGTGGAATATCTAGTGGATTGCTACCGAAAGCCAATCGTTGATACACACCTGATATATAACTGAAATTTTCAAACTTTTCGATGATTTCCTGGATTAAACTCATTCATGTGTGAGGCGATAGTTACATTTAAATACGATGTCGGTGTTCAATGGCGCAAACTGTCTATTCGTCGTGGCTGTTTCTCTAAAATATGTATTTGTATTCGGTATCGGTCTCGTCTTAACTTTCTTAACATCACATTTTCGCATTGATACTACATTTTCGGATCTCTACTTACTTTGAAACCGACTTTATGTTGCGAAAACTTGATAACTGCTGGATTTTCAGAGAGTTATAAATGTAAAATAATGCGGGTTTTGTGGAAAGAATATTTGATATTGTACGATTTTCTTGTTTTATGTTCTGATTTGGAAGCTGATATATTTATAAACGTCTAATAGTTAGTTTTTGTTAAACTTGGTGATTTTTGTAAGTGAAAGATGGGGTGTTAGAGGTTTAAATTATAGGTTATTTGCTGAGAAGAAATATTCATTTGTACTTAAAACTTATGACACCAAATTATATTTACAATCATGTACGTTTCTACCTTCAATCTTCCAATGAACTTAATGTCATTCATATACTAACCAATCAATATTCAACATCATCCACAACAACCTAACTTGATGAATCTACTGTTTTTCAACAGGTATTACAAAATTTATTACACTGCAATTCTCAACTAATCAATATAAGTAGTTTTTATTATTTCTATACTTTTATACATATTTTTATATTGTATTATCATAATTTCAGTCCTAGACGATGTATACCATACTATTAGTTAGATCACTTTGATGTTATAGTGATTATTATTAGTGAGTATTATAGTATATATATAGTATAGTGATTATATTAATGCATCTAAATGTTCTTGATTTTAGGTCTATTCTGTTCTAAAATTGTTTTTTTTTTGATTGTTTTTGAAAGAAAGATAAATTTTGACATTTCGACTTTTCTTTAAGTCTATATCAAAATATTTTGAAAACTATCAAAAAAAACAGAAGAGACCTAAAATCAAGAATATTTTGATGCATTAATATATAAGAAGGTCTAAGAAATAAAAAATCGAAGAAATTTATATGATTATCACTGACTAGTTAAAAAAAACATTCATTCTCACGGTGAGAAGCAACGGAACAAGGAAATTACTGGAACAACCCTCACAATGAAATATGATTCTGTACGACATTTGAGCTAATTATGACATAAAATTCAACAAATGTTGAAAAACTACAACACTAATATAAATATATTGTAACAATCAATACAATCTACTCAAAGGTCAAACCAATAGAAGAAATATAACAAAAGAATAATTTAAAAATCTTTTTACATAAGAAGTAACCCGCTTAGCATAAATGGGAGACTCGAGGGAAACCTGTCTGTTGATTCTATATTAAGCAACTAAATAGAAATAATATCTTATTTAGGTATAAATATTTTTTTCTATTTCAACTAACAAGAATCACACTTCTTCATAAATTCTCAATTTAATTCAATGTAAGATGCAGTTTCGCAGTTTCAACCTAATCACAATATCAAAAAAAATTTTTAAGCGACCACATCAAAATCACAAAAAATCGCTCAAGTAAGACCTCTTTTGAGAAACGTGGGAGAGAACAAATGTGGCAATTTGTTTTTCTCCCAGAAGCCCAAACATTTCTCAGAAGAAGATAACATTAGAACAAGGGTTGAGTAACTGGTAATCACTCAATGGCCTTATCAAAACAAACTTTAATCAAACAACAAAAGTTCAAATTCAACAAAGATGAGTCATCACACCAAACTCTGAAAAATTTGAAAATATAATTTTTCGCGCTAAAAAACAATTGGCATTGGTAGCATTGGCAAAAATATTCCTTAAAATCAAAGAGCTAATTCAAAATTTTATTTAAAAAATCAATCTTATAAAACAATGTAGTTGAGTTTGAAACGAAAAAGAGAAATGAGTCCACCTAATAATAAAATGAAAAATAAATTTAATTCTAGCTTCTATAGTTGTAACAACTAAATTGTAATTACTCTGAAGCCTTGTCAAAGAAATTGAAAAATTTCGAAATATCGGATATCAGAATCAATTTTTTGTATATATATATATATATATATATATATATATATATATATATATATATATATATATTTAGTTATACTGGTTTTTACTGAGATAGGGAGATGAATCTCAACAAAATTAACTATTATTTGGCGTTATTATGCGAAATAGGTTAGAACACTAAGACCAGAAGTGCCGTATTGCATACGAATCGACTGTAATCCTTCCAATTAACAACTCTCAGCAAGATTGGCAATTTGCGCCCTCTCCGAAAGCTTGGATCAAATATAATCGCCGATTTTTCTCTCAGAGCTAATTATTTTTCGTCAAAGCTATTCGCCTTTACGCTATATACATATTAATCGACTGTTATAATGTTGCGTCTAATAGAGCTAGGGATTTGTATGAAGAAACAACGACCCATCGTTGTTAATAATATGGTGTGACCGTTTTTACTTTTATGGCACTTGAAAAGTTATATCATTCTGTGTACTGTGTAATTATGAATAAAAATGTGTGTTGCATACTATTGCCTTTTTGTATTTTTCTCTAATTGCGTAGTATAAATATCAATCGTACAAATTCTATATTTGACAATGGCCAGGATCATAAGTAGCCAAAGAAGAGGAAGGTGAGTAATCAATAAAATTGGGAGAAACGAGATAATGATATAGATCATAATTTATGGATGTAAAAAAAAGATACAGATTGCTACCAAGAAACTAAAAATAATTCAACACTATAAAGATTTGTTATCTGTTATATATTTCATAATAAATATGATTATTTTTAATCCACGCAAAAATACATCAAATATGCCACGACCAAAGTGAAAAACCTTACAAAAAGCGGCACAATGCTAAAATAAACAGCATCAAAAAAACAAAACCTTTTTTCCAATGCTTCACAATCTTTTGGAATCATGAAATACATTCAGCAAGTTGTTAAGAAAATATCCAGTGGAAAACGGTGATGAACTGAGTGATAAAACATTTGTTTCATAGCCAGTAAATATGTATTTACATAGTCAGGATATAACTCGCATTCATGCTAAAAGGTTACAGGAGCCGGATAGACTCCAATAAGCACCATTTTCCAAATTTCATTCTCGAAAAGATTCTTTCATCAAAAGCTTTATAAGAGAAGCACTTATTAGAACAATGAAAATTGAAAACTTTTGAAAAACAACAAAAAGATGCCTAAAATAAAAAATAAAAAGTCAGGTAGAATTAGTAAAAGATGAATCCCCGTCTAAAAATAAAATCAAGAACACCAGACAACTTTAGCAGAGAATGATGACAAATTTGATCCATTGATGACATTTCCAGAATGAATGGGGAAAATGAAGGTATTAGTTCAAAATAAAAAAGAAAAGAAACAGTTGTAACGTCTACGAAGGAAAACTCGTCATTCCACTTGAATATGACGCAGTAGGAGGAAACAAGCCAAAACCAAAAACGAATTATAAAGTAGTGTACAGATCTAAAATGAACAAAATGCAATCTGCACACCATGTAAAGGTGTATTCAATTTCGAAGTATTAGAGAATCTACAATAATATTTTTGGAAATGTATACATTCATTGAGTTTTTCTAAACTGATAAATTATTTGACAATATGGCAGTACAATTAACTTAACTTTCTAAAGATTATGGATACACAATTTATTCTGCATATAAGTTTGAGAATTATTTCTAATCACGGTGGAGCAATAATCGTATTAGTCTTTGTTTATATTTCAGTATCGAACTTAAGGTATAAAGTAATAACAGTTAGTTAGTCAAAGAGTTAATTCCTCAAAAACAAAACAATTCCTTTAACTTTCTATGAATATAAAGTCAACAACTATAAATAAGTTCGGAAACCACGAAAATACCCATAAAGACATAAAGTAAGCGCTAGTCCCTACTTCGAAACTTTGATGGCGCTGTAATCGGAGATAATTGTCAGAGACTGAAGGGGAATTAACTCGACAACAATGTTGACTTTTTATGTAGACAACCCAGCCTGTAAAAACATCACATCTCAGTCTGACCGGAAACAAAGTTTGTTTCGACCGAAGAAGGATTTCTTATTATATTCTCTTAGGAATAGGGATTTGTCTATCTTGGAGTCCCCAAACTAATGTTTTTTGTAGCTGTAAGACGATTAAAAAGTTCATCGAAATACAATGCCGATAAATGATACGATTCTTCTTCAGTTTTGTTAAATCCAGGGGAGTATAAACTACAACGTTGATGGTCAATAAACATATCGACATAATCGTCAGGAAAAGTACTGTGTACAATAAATTTTCAAAATATAAAAAATACTTATCATTTTTTTGTTGATAACAATGTTTGAAGCATGACACATAAAAATAGTGATCCAAAGCACTCTCCAAAAAATCAAAAAATGTCCGTTGAAAGAGAGTAAATTAAGGTGGCACTTTAGTAGCAAGTGGAAAGATTTTAAAAAATGATTGGAGTAGGATAGTGAATTAAATACTTATAGATAAAACTATTTAAACCACAACAAAGTCTTCTACTCCCATCTAAAACTGAGATCAGGGATATAGTAAACTTTCAGTAAGTACATTCCCTCTTTTTAGGACCTTATTTACTATTGTATGCCGCTTTCATAGAGGAATGTTATAGGCTATATTAAATCACGCTCTTGCTAATAGAAGCATCAATAAAGAAGGTTGAAATTTCGAATAAAATCAATTCCATTGTGTGATCAAAATTTAAAGGCTGAAGAATAAGAATTAATTAACATCATTAGATTTCAATGAATATCTTGAAAGGCATGCAAATTACCGTCATGTAACTGAGTTCGAGAGAGGTCAAACTATTCTTTAGAAAGTCATCATCTTGAGAAATTAATGAATAGGAGTATAGATAGCACGAAGAAGGCCTACATGAAGAGCCAGAAGGTGATACTAAATTCAAGGGCCAAAATTGTTACATAAAAATATTAACTGGTTACGTATCTAATCACAAGGACAATGTTAACTAAGTGGTTTGTAGAGGATGGAAGAACTCCTAAGATGCCAATTGCTATTGACGTATGAGAATGTTTGGAGTATTGACCTTAATTGGTGTTATTGAAAGAATGGAACATTGAAAAAATCCACCGGCGGAGCTAAGAATGGAATCACAACACTATCACTTAGTGATGAATCTTGATTCTGGCTATATATGCGATGGTCAAGCGAGGAAAAAAATAAACGAGTCGAATGTCATAACACTCAAATTGTGTTAATTGGCATGTACAATGCTTCGTAATATGAATGAACATCGAGATATTCAAGAATGAGCGGAACCTCCCCTGGACATACTCAATAATCTAAATTTTCAGTAAGATAACGCTCGGCCATCTACCATCTATCTTGGACAACGATATACTCTATATATATACTATATATATATTAATCTATATTTGAGCATATATGGAAGGAATCAAGAAACTTACAGTATTCTCCCCAAATCCTAGCGGTTCTGCAACATAGAATAGAGGTAGTATGCGATGGGGAAAGAATCATGGACCACATTTCTAGGAAAATTTCACTTTTCTACCAGTTTTGTCCATTGAGATCAATACACTTTTGCATGCGTTTGAACCAATTGTCGAAGCATTTTTTTCCATTCCAATTGAAGTACCTCCAAAACATATGATTTGAGCGCATCAATCGTTTTTTCAGGTTTGGAAAAAGGTTGAACTCGCAATTCTTTTTTGAAGAAATCATTAGATGCCAAATAAGGACTTTATGACGGATGACCCAGCAACTCGATGTTTTAACTGTTGAAAAACGTTTTTGTTTGAACTGATATGTGAGGTCGTCTTCTATGATTGGTTTCCCTAATTTTTTCGAACATTTCTGACAAAAAAATGCAGGTCTACTATTAAGAATTTACCGTTGTACGTTGCTCTAATTGAACAGTGGCGATATGTCTAATAATTCCGAAATTTTTTTAGAAAACAATTCACATACATAGAAATGAAATATCTATATTCAACAAAACAAAGCAATTTAAGTCAAAAATTTCTTTTCCCATGAGGAGGAAAAATGTTATACGGTTTGGACATAGTGTGTTTTGAAATTCTATTAATTCATATGTCTGAATTTTCAATATCAGATACAACTTTTAGCGAAAGTCAAACTTATTCGTTATTTATTATAATAAACATTTAATAAAGATCTACTACAATAAACATTACCATAATAATATAAACTCATATTTATCAATTTCTACTGTGTATCAAATACGTACCTATATTTCATTAACTTCCTTAAACTTGTCATTTATAGAAACACTGCTCGGACAATAAACACAAGTTATCTTGATCTTGAGACGTTATTGTATATACGACCTAATTTGGTCCTTTGACTAAAGTCCCTTGGGTAATGTTTAAAAGGAGAAGCCCATCTCCTTGTCCCTGTCTTTGTTTAATTTCAAATTGCGTTGACTTTACAAACAATTCTGGCTATTGTTATTCTTATCAGATTTATAATTTTATGGGGTATTCCCAACTTGCTCCTGCACAGATGATAATTAAGTTTCCACTATAAGCGGTGCTGTATCAAAGAGATTACACAACAGAAGTTTCGTTTTGATGAAGGAGAAATTGGAATTAGTAGTTATATTTACAATTACGTGTGAGAAAAAAATTTTATTAGACATCTAGATGATTACAAAATCTTACCATCCAATGATGTGAAAAAATTGTTCTCAATGAGTCAAAATGAAATATCTCACGATTTGCCGGTTCTAAGAAGTGGAAGATGAAGCACAAGATAAGAAATTACGAAAGAAGCTACTAGGAAAACCAAAAAATGAAAAGTTTGTGGGAGTGACAACATAGGAGTGAAAATGATACTATTTAGGGCAAGCAGGATGGCTATTGAAGATATTTCATAAAACACAAATAAATTATTCCAGTTATTCTAAAAACAATAATCATACTTGAAATTGAAAAATTATTATTGGTATAGGAAAGATATCACTAATGAGAAAATTAATATCACTATTATAAAAATGTGGGATGCTCTGTATGACAATTTCAAACTAACTTGTGTATTGTAACCAATAGATTTCCAATTTCCAGCCCGGGGCTTCGCTAAATGACTTCCTTTCCAAGTAGGAGAAGGACTTCCTTTCCAATTATTCCTCTCTTTCCTCATTTTCTTAATAAGCACGAAATGGCTCTCTACGTTAAGATGGTCAGAAGTATTTATTGGTGGGTCTCCAATAGACCAAATAGATCTGATAGAAGAAAATTTATAACTGTGTAGGTCCCTTTCCTTTATTTTCCATATCTTCCTAACCAGCTCAAAATGGTCATATCAAAATTTAAGACTCGATGGTCACTGGTTATATTTTTTTACAAGTTTCGTTCCGAAACCTGAGTTTTAAAATGTCATAATACCCCACGCTTTTATAATAGTGACATCAATTTTCTCAACAGTGACATTGTTATGTCATGAATAATTTTTTATTCTGCGTGTTCGTCAGTATTTTCTTAAATTTTATATCTTAAATATATACAGTTGTGTTGATGGTTGCATCTCGATTTTGTAGGTCTGGGACTGCGCGCATTGCATTGTCGTCAGCCTTTGAATATTGTGCAAAGTTTAAATTGAATCTGATGGCTCGACTCGACAAGAAGTCAGTTACAAAAATTAATAAAACTAATTTATGTGATCTTGTTAAATATTAGTATGATCGAATTCGAAGTAGCTCATATGTCCTAATGAAAAATAGTTTATACAAAAACTTTAATATCATGTCTTCGAGAAATTTCTTATACACTTAATTTTATTCATTTGTAACGGAGATTTGAATAAAAAACCTCAATGAATGAGTTCCGATCAGTGTAATTTTAACAGCCAGCAAAACAGACGATCCCCCAAACCAAAATTAAAATAACTACATTATTATGGGTCGTCTGTAGAGTTAACGCTAGACAGGAAAGGCTCCGGAGGTAACTAGATAATGTGTGGGCTACAGCTTCAGCTAATGACCAGAGTGTCCGGTGATTTATTCTGGGGCTCAGATTCCGACGGTATCTCCGTTTGACTGTGTTTATACCAGCACGACACAGCACACTTTGATATATTCGAGGGCCTTATTAGGTCTAATTCTGCGTTAACTCAATTACAAGTGTTGGCCAAGGCGTAATTTATGTTTTGAATATACGGCGGCGGCTTCGTTCGATCGCAGCGTCTCTAATTCTTCTCTACTGATATTTCACGTTCAGTTAATTATACTAGAATTATCGAAGGGAAATTAATACGTGTTAAATCGGTATTTACGGTAATCTATTAATGAGTTTAACATTTATCCGTTGATAATAATTGGAGTTGGTTTAGTTTAATCCCTCTCAGGTCCTACTATCATAAATAATAATTGAATATACATTTTTGTAATGTGATGTATATTTACTGGCAAATTCCACTACATATATTTTGATTGATGTGTACACATCGAAGGATTAGTTGAACAAAAGGTGAACATTCGATATTATTAATTATAGTAATGAATATTATTGACATCCAACTTAGATATTCTGGATTAGCTACCTACATCAACTGTCAACTGTCACTTCAATTTATTCACTCCTAGACATTGATACAATCAGTGTATCATATGCAATGAGAAAATATAAATAGATTTATAAATATAAAAAATATTTAATAATATTTTCAATAACAAATTATTATTATTGTTATTATTACCAACCTCCTGAGGTAGTCAAGATTATATAAGACTATCTGCTACTTATCCGTCAATTAACTTCGAGTTGAAGAAGTAGTGAAATCTCATATTTAATAAAAGACACACCGGAGAAAATTTTAAAATCAATTATTCCATCAATAACAATGCTGTATTCACACTTGGAGGGTTTCAACGCATGTAATAAAAATCTAAATAAGTCTTTCCCTAATCGTGTGCAATTTGTTCAAATTGATTGTCTCTTTTCTCATTGAATTTTTATATTCATAGTTATATTTACAAGGTTAATAGGACTTAAAACTCACTAAAAAATATAATTGAGAAACTAAAATTTACACTTCTAGATAATCTAAATACTGAATATACTGTTTACTCAACCACTACTTTTACTAATTGTGAGTGTTGGTGTAGTGGTGTTGTAAACAGTGTATTCAGTATGAATATCGCCGACGGTTTCAAAAATTCCAGCTTAGATACTTCTAGATCCTGCAAATTTAAACCTAGTCGAAGCACGGTTCAAGCTCAACCCAAAGAGGCTCGCAAAATTTCTTTTAAATCCACGCAATATATTTTGGTCAATGTTTGTCAATGTTTTGGGTATGAAGCACGTCAATGATATCATAAGACCTAGATCTTTTGCCCAAAAAAATGTTGAGGAAAGATCGTGAAAGAGATGCTTAACAATGTAACAGAGGACCCTACATTCATCAAAGCCATCAGTATTGGTAACGAGCCGTGGGTTATGAATGTGACGTCGAAACTGCCCAACCATCTAGCGAATGGCGCTACAAAAATGAGCCACGTCAAAGTCGGTCAAAAATCAAGGTGATGCTCATGGTTTCGTTATATCACAGGAGAATGGTTCATCACGAAGTCATTCCAGAGGTTCACAAATGTAGAATTACTTTTTTTTTATTATAAGGCGCCTATGAGAAGCAATTCGTTAAAAACACCGGATTTATGGGCAGATAATTCATGGGTTTTTCATAACTCTAAAAGACGTCACAGTTCAGCATGATTATGACCATAATCCATATCGATATCCATAAAACTAGAGTCATAGTTTAGCCACCGCGTAGTTCGATAATCAGCTTATCTTCATAGACCGACAGTCTATATATAGCTCTATTATCAAAAGTACCATAATATTGTACTATTATGAATCTATTGTGATTCTCCCACTGTAAAATCTCTTTGCAATGAACTATAGAAATCTCAGATCTCTCTACAAAAAGTTTAAGCTCCAGGTTCCTGCGTAAAAAAGAAAAATTATATCTTTCCAGATATCTCGGAAATATATTACATTCTAAGTGACCATGACTCGAAATGGAAGATCTTATACAAGAAAATTGACGATATACACAGTCTCCACAACAAAAAGTGTGAAAATGAAGTACAATCTCTATTCCAATTTGTTAGGGAAATGAAACATGTCTTTTACAATTTAGAAACTAGTTTCATGTACAATCATGATGGATCTGATCAGGTCCAAGTTCTCGACTCAACAATAGAAGTGTTATCAAAAGAAATAGTTGATCTGAGACAAAGTATTACACAAATGGCACTTATGCAGGAAAAGTCCGCTGCCAAGAGTACGACAAATAATATTAGCAATAGACCACAAATAGTAAAAAAGACAATATTAACGCCGACCGACCATAAAAAAAACGAAAATTCAATTGCTTTTTACATCTCCAGAAATTATCTCAATTCCACCCCACATAAACCCTACAAGAGAAGATTGGAATTACATGGTATTGTCAAACATTCCGCCTCCATATACAGCAAATCGTCTTGCACACTACATGAAAGAAAAACTAAAATCTAATGACTTTATACGATGCTTCTGATTGCTGATAAATAGGGACAGTTTGCACTCCGAGTATACAAAAGAAAATTTACTTGAAGCAGCTTAAGGATAAAAGTTGTGGCCGCCTGGTACCAAAATA
The DNA here is from genome assembly GCF_026250575.1 of Diorhabda carinulata. Classification (NCBI taxonomy): domain Eukaryota; kingdom Metazoa; phylum Arthropoda; class Insecta; order Coleoptera; family Chrysomelidae; genus Diorhabda; species Diorhabda carinulata. The sequence goes on along the minus strand of NC_079466.1, from coordinate 18,789,980 downwards.
GACTCTGACAACTCACCCTGAAAACATTTAAACATATTGGAATGGACAAAGTGAAAATAATCTAGCTTTACTCGAGGAAACTTCTGAAGGAGGTCAAAACGGTTATACTAGGTTCTGGCAGGGAGGCTATAGCTGCTTGTAAGTCCCAGGAGATAGAATGGTCTGATATAACTATAGAAAAAAATGCGAAAAGATATGATTTCTGATGTGGATCCGATGACTCCACCTATAGTGAGATTCGGATACGGCAAATGGACGGTATTTATTGACAAGGCCTCGCCTATCTCCACAACCAATACCAGCATCAAACTAACGCTAGTATAAGGGATTTCTGACGACGTATCCCTTGCGTGAGTTATGATCGCTTCCACAATGCGTATGGTATTGGTTCAGCCGAAGTTGAAGCAGATCTTTCCGCCTTCAGGTCTTTCTTTTCAACGGAGAAACGTCTACAGCTTCGAAAAATTAGGGAAAGCCATAGCAAATATTATTCCAGAAGCTCTCCAGGTAAAAGTAAAAATTTTTAGTTAAAATGACGCGATCAGAGAAGCAAGTACCCTCTGAAAGACTGAATGATAGCATGCTCGGCCTTTTTCTTATTAATATTCAATCTCTAAGACACAAAACAGATGAACTGAATCTTTTCCTAGAGGAGCTTAATTTTCCAGAAATTGTTGTCATCACTGAACATTGGTTCAATAATAATGAGCCTGTGTTCGTCAAAAACTATAACACAGTAGCAAGATTCGATAGGACTAATTTATCTCATGGAAGCATGTCCACAAACAACTACTTTTCCGAAATAACACAGTACAATGATATAATATCTGAGGAAATATTCGAATTCTCTATCGTCCACCACAAAACTCATGACCTCTATATTGTTTGTATTTACAAAACACCTGACGCTGACGCACATACTTTCTGTCACAAACTACTGACCTTACTGGAGTCCTTACCTCTAAAAAGCAAACTAATTCTTTGTGGCTATCTCAATATTGATTATTCTAGTGTGTGTGTTGGTCAAGAATGTCATCAGTTAATTTTTTATTCTTTTGGTATGATCATGCATATATAACGGCACAAACAAGATTAACTAAGACCAGTTCTAGTACTATAGACTATGTCGTGTCACCGTATGATTCAGAATCCATCGACTGTACAGTCTTTAATTCAGATCTCTCCAAAAAATGCTTCTCGCAAATTATGCCGTATCTTTTCGAACACAGTTTTAAAAACTTCAAGCACCGTTGTCAAAAAACTGACTGTAACACGGTCTCTCGTGATGTGGATTCCGAATATTCTAGATTTATAAAAACAGTAGCTAGTCTGGCATCCAATTCTTTTGCCCTCAGACGCCCTGGTCCACTAAACGTTTACGTATATCTGGAAAGAACATGCGACCTTTATATCACCTAAGGAAATTTTCGGATAGTGTCTTCTTCAAAAATTACGTGCAACTATACAGAAAAATGTATCATAAGATAATATAAGCTATCTAAGATATTTATTATAATAGGAAATTCGACAATTCTCGTAATGTTTCTAAAGAAATATGGTCCTTTGTGTATGATCTAGGAAATAAGGCTTCTTGATCGAGCATACTTCACCTGATAACCTCAATAATTACTTTGTGGATGTAGCAAAAATTCATAAAATTCTATAACTCCTCATTATCCACTTTCATATATCCCTGATGCTAAAGCTAACTTACACAGTTTTTTCTTTATGCCCGTAGTTTTAGCAGAGCTTCGCAGTACAATTAATGACATCAAAAATTAATACTCATCTGGAACTGATGGACTAACATCAAAAATGTTTTCGAGTCTGCCCGATTGCACATTAAATCACCTTACTACTTTAATTAACGTTTCATTTCACAACGGCACTTTTTCCAATTGCCTGACACAGAAACTGGCCTTCCCGATCGGTCATTATCTTCCTCATCTGAAGCTTGCAGTTCAACTTTTCACGGTCACATACGAAGGACATTGATCACGAAGAATATTAAGCATATCTTGGTAAATATGCTTACCTCTTAACCCTTTAAATACAAGTTCTTGATGATGGCTCTATACTCCAATTTTTCGATTTTCACAATTTCAGTGGACATCTTTTTAATTTATTGTGTAATTCTGGTTCACTTTTTTGACGTCAAACTTTACACTGACACTTCTAATAAGTTATTGTTCGTTGCTATGGTAACGCAATATTTTGTTTATGCATGGGATTAGTTTAGGCTAACTAGATAACAATACATCCTCGTATATACTTATTGTTACCAATTACTATTACCTATAATTTTGTTACTCATTGTGGTTTTTTTCTGTATATTGAAATTTTGTTTTATTTTTTTTTATCGTTATTTAGTAATTTTTGTCTGTTTTTTAGTTTCTACAAGCTTTCGTCTACAAATTGTAACAATTTCTTGACAATAAAGCAATTTTCTCTCTCTCTAAAACTAGCCTTTTAACCATCAAAGATGATATCATCGCTCTAAATTGGAATACCCAGTACGCATTATTATTATATGTAAAAAATCGCGACTAGGATTAAACTATCACATTTATTCCAACTCATACCCATTATATTCAGTTCATCTTACAATTCTGTAGGATTATGACGTAGTGGGTATCACTTAGTAACCGTCCATCCTGATTATCTAGATACCTTATTGGAGATTATCACCCACGTTCCCCTAATGATTATTGGTAATGGATAGGAAGACACTTGTATCTTTGGATATAATTTATTTATCATTACCTTTGGTAATTCATTTGGTATAATATTGTGTACATTTTTAATTTTGTACTGCAAATGAAAAAAAAAATATATTGGCACTTTTTTGAAATACAATAAACAGTAATGTAAAATAGTTCAATAACTTATAATGAACAAAATAGGCAGTTTTATCTACTTTTAATAACTAAGACAATATATAAGAAAATACATATGGATATTTATAATTACGAGCAGAGTCAGATTTTCTCATCTACCGATTCTTCCATTATTCTTTTATTAACCAATCAATTGCAATTACAGTGGTTGTCAGTGTATAATTTTCATAATAATTATACAAATATAATTTCGAAGTTCCAAGTATTAAACAAATTTAGTTATTTTCTTAAAGATGGGATTCTTATTAATTTCGAAAAAAACTGGAGTAACTAAATTTAAAGAAAATCCCAAAAGATAAGTATAAATATCTTAGATTCATTATAACTTGAATACATTCATTTAAAATCTGAAATTGAACAATTCACATGTTTCTAAAATAAGAGAATTTCGATGTTTTGTGATATTTATTACGTAAACAGTAGAATCATAATTAGAAGCAAAAAACACCTAATTTGTAGTTAGAGTACAGAAAAAATTCAAGATATGTGGATTGCTACTTACGTTTTGTGAATGGGAATATCTTGTTGTCTTATTGTCTATTTTAGTTGTTTACAGATACTGCAGAAACATTCATCTTTGTCAAAAAATTAAATTATACATTTTCGTGCGATGATTTTCTATGACTTTCGACGTGGATTGATCCAACAGCAGGATGTATTCGCAGGATGAAGGTCATCCAAAATCAGCTGTTGTGCCACAAAACATCGATGCTGTGTGTAAACTGTGTTATTTATTGGCATTAGTTCCACTCGCATACATTGATAATTTCATAAACAATTGACTAAAAGTTTGTTAACGTTGGACACTGCATAATTTGACAATTGTTCAAAAAAAAGCCCTGTCGATTTGTGCAAAGAAATTCTTCACTACGACAATGCGAGCTCTTACACATCAGTTCAAACAAAAACGTTTTCAAGCAATCAAGACGTTGAATTTATGGGTCGTCCGCCGTACAGATATTGTTTGGCACCCAATTATTTCTCCGCAGATCAAAAATAAAATGCTAGGTCAACGTTTTTCTATACCCAGTTGATGCGTTTAAAGCACATGTTTAGAAGTTACATCAATCCGAATGGAAAAAATGCTTCGACAATTGGTTCTAACGCGTGTTGATCACAAAAGTGTATTGATCTTAATGTAGAATATTTTGAAAAATAATAAAGCAATATACAGTTATAAATATTCGTTTTTATTTGTGTATCTATAAAATTAAGTAGTCACCATCGTATAATCCCACAATTGATAATAATATGTAAAGTTGGTCTCGCGCGTTTAAAAGGAATTAGCAACCAATAGGTTGTAAAGATGCTGTTAATTGGTTGTAGAAAAATTCAAATAACATCATCTGGCAGCGCTTAACCTCACACAGAACTGAGCTTTATTGGTGTTGTCTCCATACTCAATCAATTGTGTGTATGTGTGTATTTCTCTCTCTGACTGCCAAGCGACACCGTTGGCAGTTATCTTCAAGCATACTAGAGGTCGGTCGTCGCCTTTACCAAGATATATCCACTGACAGTTATCTGTTGCACCACGTTGGGAGAATAACAAGAAAATAGTATTCTATAAAGGCCTCTACAGCTTATACTCAAAAGTAATATCCCATTTACGATATTGCTTTAACCAAATTTATTATCAGAAGAGATAAAAGAAATATAAATAAAATGTCCTCAATTTACATGAATTTACAGGTATTAGCAATCAAAGGGCAAAATCCAATATCGAAACAGCGATAACTGATACCGAGGATTCCATTGCACTTATGTAAAAATCTTGCGATGGTGAACGACACGGAATATTAGAAGAGGCCCCTTCCTAAGCTCACCGATTGTTAATGGAACAACAAAGATCGTAAATGATTAGCCACCACCGATATTTTCCTTTCCAGCCATAACTCCCAAAGAAGAAAAGATGCTAATCAGTAAAGAAGCATATGACACTAGTTTGTGAAAAAAAATTGGTGTTAGCATTAATAGCTTTGCAAATCAAGTCTTAATAGAAAGGACGATAGTGTCTCGGTTGCTCACTTTTACGGACTTATAATTGTTAAGGTAGTTTTCATTTCAGGTTGTTGGTCTTCAATAGGCAATATAATGGTATGATTCTTATATATAAATAACTCATGGCTTGGCTTCATAGAACTTTGATCATCAAATTTTTCTCGTATCTCCGAAGATAATGTATGCGTTAGAACTCTGGATTATCTAAGTTTATAGTAATACGTTTTAATTTTCTACTAGATTGCCTCCATTCATCTCTCTTCATCATCTAATATTTTGAAATGCAATTTGAATTGTGGAATAGTTCTAAATTTTTACATAACTCTCGTGGAAATACAATCTTAATAAAAACTACACACTGACATTTCATCACGGCTGTATGAATAACTATTTTGTCCTCTTTGGTACATTAATCAAAGGTAAATATTGGTACAAGAATATTTCATATACTGAATTTACATTACTATGTCATGTCAATATAAGTATTAAACAAAATTGTCATTTTCAATGGGAATATCATAAATTTAATAGTTATTCTTTGGTTGTCGGGAAATTGGAGTGAATTATTTTTTTTGGTACGAAGAAAATCATGCAATTATCAAACTGTACATTTTAGCTTCAGTTTAAACAGTATCTATGGTTTTGGAAAAATCATTTTTTTGTCAGGTTTTTATATAGGTATTTTGAAAATAAAATTTAATACTAACATCCTGTTTTCTGAAATGATATATAACTTGACCAATTTGTGAAATTATTTTTTCAATATATATTTTCAATATATTTTCAACATATAAATTTTAGTGTCATTAATGAATCAAATTATTTCTAAAGAAAATAGTAACAAAAAATTTTATTTTCTGCTCCATTCAAAATAAAAGTTCATATACGATCGTTTCGAAAATAGGATGCCGTTCCGTTTATAATTTCAACTCGATATATAAGTATAATTCGTTCCAAGATATTTCTTTTTATTTACAATAAACATTAGTTACCTGTAATAATCCCTGGGGAAGTGGTTGGTAATCCAAAATAAATAGTAAAACGAATATTTATCATATAATATAATATGAAAATAATTATTTTTACCCAGAATCTATTAATTTCAAACAATAATTTCAGTATACGAGGTCGGGAAAAATGGTTGGAGCTTCGAATTTGCTGCCTAGTTATAAAAAAGTGTCTCAAATACATTTTTTTGTATATTTTGTATACTATCTCATTGTGTTCGCAGATTTTCTGCTGTGTCTCATTTTCCAGATGTGACGTCAACGGTTAATATATTATATTTATACTTTTTTCAGTAGATATGATGCTAAATTTACTGACATCTGGTTTAGTGCGTCTCTGACTTATGGTATTATGGTTGAACATCAAGTCAACTGTTACTCTAATATTAATCTCCTAAGTAATTATCGCAGGCAGACTAAAATATTTATCAATTTTAAAGTTTGTGTCAAATTACATTTATTCCGAATTTATCCTTGTGAAAACGTACGTTCGAATAACAATATTGAATTCGATACTACAGTTTGTTTTATTTTATTTACCACAATTGAATTTACATGATATATGAAATGATTACACTATTAATGATATCGAAACTAAGTAACTAAGTGAAGATGGAAGATTTACATTTATTGTTGATTTTTGGCTATGGAGATAGAGAAATCGTGGAAAAAGCCGCCGATTTGTTTAATGATACATATCCTGACAGAATTTCTCGTATTTCGAAATCTACATTGTGTCGAAACTTGAGGAAATTTAATGAAAATGTGCAATGTGAAATGAAAGAACAGTTACAAATCAATATAATGAGCCCTATGCAATTCAAAGTCTGCAGAAAAAGCTTAAAGATTCAATATAAAAACTTATATTAAATAACGATCGTAGTGAAAGATCTGTAAAAATGTCACTTGAAGGATACTTAATGTGCAATTATATCAAGTATTATGAAATGAAGATGATTCCGTGAAGCGATTAAAGTTTTGCGAAGCAATTATGAATCAACTTGATGCGAACAATACATTTATGGATAACGTCTTTGGAAATCAACATAATTACCGCTATTGACCGCATAATATCAGCATTGGATGGAAGAACGTTATATATAATATACACGTTTGGTGTGAAATAGAGGAATAATAATTGGATCCTTTTTCATGAGAGACACAAAAAATGGTGATAGATATTTACAACTCTTACGAGATCAGTACAAAATTTAGCACGATGGTACGCCACCTCACTATGCTGCTAGGGTTAGACAATATCTGAACATTGTATTTCCGCAGAGATTGGTGAAAAGAGGTTATAACACCTGAAATGATTCAAAATTACAAACGTCACTTCAATCAACTATTATAAATAGAAAATATGAATTTTAAATTATTGTTTATTCTGTATTAAATGAAGATTTTATCTTACCATTAAATTTGTTACTGTTGAACCCTAATCCATAAATCAGAGACCCACTAAGCCTTTTATAACTCTAACTCTAACTTATAACTCAGCAATATCATATTTACTCAAAAAAAATTACAAATACAGGGTAATGCATGTAAATTGTTACCAGATGACATAATATCTTTAAAAATATTTTATTTCATTAAGCCACAAATTCGGTGTTCCGCCTATTTTTACCAAACCCGGTATAATTAGGTGATTATTCGATATAAAATGCAATAAAAGATGCTAAAATGAAATGAGAAAGGTGTAGAAGAATTTGAGAAGAATGTTATATGTTATACCAAGAGCAAAAGATTATTTAACGACATCGAACATAGTGTGTTCTTCCATGATTCTCTCGCAGATCTAGTTTTAACACTATGAGAGTAATTAAATATATGCAATAATAGGCACACAGTTCAAGGATATACTCAATGGACATGAAAAAGTATAGAATTGAAAATTGATATTCTTCCTATCTTTATTAGACATGGGTTTACACGCATGATATTCGAAATAAAGGTTAATTACATTTGTTTAAAGAATGTCGAACAGAATAATTATAAAAAAGAAAAAAACTCATCAGGATGTGTCGATGGAATAAAAGAAAGATGGATTCTAAATGCATTGAAGATTCAAGTTTGAGCTACCATTAGAATAACAAGGCTAAATTTTCTGAAAATTAGTTTCAATTCTTCCGAATATTCTGGAAACGCACATCACCACACTTAATGGAACACCAAACAGAAAAGATTATAAAAAATAAATTCAAGTAAGTATACTTGTGGAGTAGTGACATGAATTTTGTGGAAAGCTACAATTTTGCTTAACTTGTAATGATATTAGCAACGTTTGATATTGAAAATAGTAGATATTTTTGTGATATTACGGATGATACTTTGTGATTGTGACTGCGTCCATACTATGTACAATCCACGTGGGTTAACTGCAAACGTTGCAGAATTGGTGAGAAATACGTCAGTAAATATTTCCATTGAAAGAAATTAAGATTCTTACCTAATTAGAAATGTTGCTGTGAACTCCTTGGTTATCAACGTATATTAATTTAAGTGAGAATTAAATAAATATGAGATGGATGGGATACAATTCAATAATTTTATGTTGGAATATTTACTTTACAATAATGAATCTAATTGTAAATACGACTCTATTCTTTACAATTCCCGGATTTCAGAGATTATTGTCGATTCGCATTTAGTCAAGACGAAAAATCTTGAAACGAACTATGAAACTCAGTATTGTATTAGTATATTGATGAAAATTTTTTTCTTAAAGTTATTTCATACATTGATTTTCCTGTTTGAAATACTATTTCAATGGATAAAGTGATTTTCATTTGAGATATGAATTTTCAGTGTTATGGCAAGAATAATCAATCAAATCTTGTATACAAAAAAAGCGAGTTTCTAGAGACTGTTGGACAATATACAAAGCGAAATTGGTGCATTCACTGATTTATTGAATGTTTTTATTGAAGGAACTAGTTATCAATAGTGGAATGTCTGAAAACTCTAACACATGATATTGCACATCTTTTAATAGTGGTATACATTTTGAGCATTAATTTACAACCTATTTTACTATATACAGTCTATGACAAATACGGAAGAATTGGATGAGCATTTTCTACTCTTAGTTCTGCCAATATACTTTACACCTATTTTTTAAGGGATACTTCATTTCTCTCAAAATTAATTCAATCTGACATCGCCTTATTTTATATGCCAGGTTGATATATTCTTTCTTCTAAAAATTCGACCAATTTACTTACGACCAATTGATCCCAATCCCCAAGAATTTATTTCCGGAACTGCCTGTAAATAAATCTGCTAAAAAGGAATGGGAGTCCCATTGCAAAGACTGAAGCTTGCTTATAAATTTGATTTTCAGAAGTATCTGTGCTTCCGTCATTTTGGTTCTTGTTGTATTATTTTTTATTAAATCCTTGCTGTTGCTACAATATTTTCTACATGAAAAGAAGGAAAACCATTTCGATAGATTTATTTTCACATTATTATTCGAGAGACTTGATATCTGTTCATCCAATTCTTTTTTAAACAAAGTAACAACAAATTAAAAAGTTAAATCACAGTAACTAATACTTTCTTCAGCTAGCAGCTCCTAATGAGAGCGATCCGCTTTTTAAATGGCCAACATTTTGAAAATTTTGATTTGCTATTGAGCTGGGTGGGGGTTGACCAGATCCCATATTGTTGTTTAAATCTCCATTCGATGATGGTACAAGCGGGCGATGGCCATTAATAAGATGATTAGGAAGAGATACCTAGAACAAAAACAGAAATTCATCGTATTTAAATTTGGCGGGCAATCAAATGATATATTCAAATAGAATTATTAGCCCCATATATCTAAATATAATTGCTATGTTTTACTTGAACATAGAAATCAATGGACACATTTTTGAAAAATATTATTTCAGTTTAAAATACATATCCATGCATACCAATGTTAACCAGTGTGGTATATCTCTGAAACTAATTAAAATATTTCAAATAACTGTAACTAGCTTCAACGGCTACGTGTCAAAATTTCGCAACATGGTATAGCCCCTGACGTTACATGAGTCGGCAACAATGGTTAAATGGTTAGGTTTACTTAAAATGTAGTCGAAAATCTACCGACTCCAAAGGCTCTGGCCGCCCGAATCCCATGGTTATTTCAGAAGATAGGAAACCGAAGTTGTGTGAGATAGCGACAGATTTGAGGATAGGAGGTAGTTTATTAACTATTTTGCATAAACATTTGTCTATGAAAAAGCTATGCCTGGAACGAGGGTGATGATTGCTCAACGTTGATCAAAAACAAGGACTAATGACAATTCCTGGCGCTGTTTGATCGGTTTATGGGGAATAAACTATAACTACTCTTAAATTAAAATGATTGCCAATTGCGGGGACAACCGATGAATTTTAAACCTTCATGGAGGAATTTTTATACATACATGATGTGTACCAGGTGTCTTACGAAAGCATATAATATGTGATCATATCAATCAAATATAATAAAACAATGTTCCAGAAACTTGGTACAATAAAAACTCTTTCCATCGTATCGAAGACTGTCATTCATTGATATGAAAAGCAGACTGAGAAATTCGAGGGCTTGAATAAAAAGGAAATACAGAAAAAATGAAAATAACCAGCTTAAATTAAAGCATAGCATGAATAATAGAACAAATATGAGCAATGGAAGGATTGATAGATGCAAAAATTAGCACCAAATTTAGGAAGAATAAATAGATGTACACCTCATCGAAATGAAATCATCAAGAGAATTGGAATGTATGAAATTATTTTAATGAAACTATTCGAAATTATTAGTATCAAATCTTTAATGCAAAATTTGTTAGTGTGAAGAGTTTCACCTACAGCCTTTAGATTGAGCTGAAGATGAGAAGCCCTCAATAATCAAAAAAGCGTTGAGTGACTTCAGGTTGTTGAATCACTATGTGCAAACATTTGAGTACTTGAATAACAGAGATGAAAACAACTTTTAGTACTATGCATTGTAATTCAGTTTACGCGATTGAAGTAGAACTACACAAAAAAGAAAAGCAGTACAGTAAATAAATTTCATCTGTGTAAAATGCAAAATGTATATTCTTTTTATTGACATATTTGAGACAAAGGTATTGAGTTTGTGAAACGATGACGACTTTTATCATTTAAAATACTTGGATCAATATTTCAGTTACTAACAACTGAGTGGGCATGTTAATAAGCAAAATGATTACTAGAACAACGAAAAACTGCAATTTTTTGAGAAAGGTACCTGAAGGAAGTATCTGAAGGAAGTAAAAGTTTGAATTAGTTTTCGTTGGAATTTTCTTGGACTTCCATTCATTCAAGCAAATCTAACTGACGAGCTCTACTTAAATTTACTTCAAGAAATAATAGACCCCATAATAACAGCTAGTTCAGAAAATCAAATTAATGTGACTGGCTGCCTCGAGATTTTAAGATTTGAGTAGGGGATTAAACAATATAGGGACCGAAATACAGAGAGTGACACGTTTTCGAATTGACAACCTACATATAATTATTCATTCGATTATGTTAATCATAATATTATAAACAACAACTTGAAGTAGTACGGTTTCAGAGGAACACCTCTCGTACGGTTCAAGTCATACTTTACCAACAGAAGTCAGCTTGTAAGGGTTGATACAACGATGTCTTCTTGCAAGCCAATAGAATGTGGAGTTCTCCACGGTAAGTACTAGTCCCTATTTTGTTTATTCTATTCATATCACATCGTCTATCTAGACATTAGAGGTAAAATATGTCTATTTTCAGACGATATTAGTGCGATTCTAATACCTCACCGTTTCTAAAACCAAAGTTGTATTATATAAAAATACATTATAACCTATTTTATTAAATAACCCCACCATTCACGACGTCGTTGAATCTGTAAAATTTTTATGGCATGTTGTGGACAATTCCTTGAAATGGGAATTACATATTGCCGCCTTATCTAAAAAATTAAGTTCCTCCTGTTTTGCGCTGAGATCAGTTTCTAAAGAACTGAACTAATCCATCTCCTTAATAGTCTATTATGCCCTTATTTAGTCGCATATCCGATATGCCCTCCCCTTCAGAGGTACCGTATGGTGTAATTCAATTTGAGCGAATCTTTAAACTACAAAAGAGAGCTTTTAGATATTTACTCGGACTAAACAGCAGGGCTCACTGCAGGTACTTCTTTAAAAGATTAGAAATTGTGACTCTTCCTTTCCTAGTCATCTTTGAATCCGTTTGCCTAATCCGTAGGCACGCTTCTCCAATTTCAGAAAGGTCGTTGCACGGCTATCCACTTAGGAACGCGGAGCACTACCTTTACCTACCTACTCCACGTTCCGAATTAGTTAAGGGCTCAATATTTTACAATCCAAAAAAATGCACCATCACTTGCCAATTGAAATCAAATCGATATAATCTTTTCCCGCATTCTGCAATAATTTGAAGGCAAATTTACTGGAAAATGCCTTCTACTCTTTAAGCGACTTCTATTCTAATAATAATATTTAATTGCAAACATGCTGCATACTGGTTTAATTTTTGATATGGACTTATATACTAATTATTACTTATGACTATTATCTATAATTTGGTTATTCTTTATGGTTTTCTTCTGTATATTGAGATTTTATCTTATTTGTATCTTTATTTAGTAATTTTTATGATTTATTTTTAGTTTTTACAAGCTTTTGTCTACAAATTGTAACAATGTTATGACAATAAAGCATCTCTCTCTCTTATACTATTCTTTCTCTTAATGAAGAAAGTTCAGCACGGAATATTTACACCATGAGCTTGATGAAAACTTTGATATCGCAGATTTTTCTTGGAAGTACGCTCAAAGCAAGGTTTCTGAAACTGCAGTAGGTCTTTGTTTCGCACCATCACTCCACCAGATAGGTTGTCTATTCAGAAAAATGATCGAAAAAAAATAAGGGAAATGCCTAGTTTGCAAATATGTTTGATACTTAAAGATCGACGAAAAGATAAATAAATTATTGATATATTTAACGACCATTTTATTTGCACACATATTTATAGAAAAATGTCAAGCGGAAAACATTTTACTGTAGCAAATGGTGACAGAATCGTTTGAACAGACATGTAAACATTTTATCTCATGTAAAAGTAAATTTTTCAGCAAAATAATAATTTTAATCCATTTATTACCAAAGTTATGATTGGTAATACGTATAATAAAAAGAAATAAATGTAAAAAATCCAGTCAAAGATAGTTACGGTTAAAAAGACGACTAAGAAGTTTTCTTTTATTTTTTGTATCTTTTAATTTATCAATTTTATCAAATAATTCAAGTTGATTTCATCACAATCCATTGATACTTAGAATTTTCCTTATATATTATTCAATAAAATAATATTGAGCACAAAATATTTGAGTAATATCTAATACTTACCGGAGGTATAGAAGTTTGTCGTTTAAGATGAGACAAGGGCGGGGGATTGTAAGCCATATTTGCAAAAACTAGTCGCTCTTCATAATCATACTCGCAAAGGATTTTATTCTCACATAAATAAAATCGATCTCCAACACAAAATCTGAAATGAACAAAAAATGTTTAAGTTTGGATAAACTGAACTGGGTATAATTATCTCTCAATTTTTTGTAAGTATACATTTTTGTCAAGAACATTCAATCGCAAGCGGAAAATCTCAAATTTGTTAAATTAATTCTAATTATTCGACCACTAATTGTTGACAATTCATAAAGAAGGAGCTGATACAATAGTCGAAATAAATTTGTATTTAATAATTATTTATTTTTTTTTCTTTGGAATGAAATAGAGCGATCCTCTTTGGAAAAGGTTTTTAATAAATATGTGGATGCAGTAAAAAAATTTGGTTTACAAGTAAATACAAAACAAAACAAAATACGAAGAGTCACAGATGAAAGCAAAAATACAAAATGCATAACAACTTGAAAAGAATATAACTTATAAAATGTTGATCAATTTTATTAACTGAGTAACCATAATATTTACAGACAAAGAATTGTGAAAGGTATCAAAATATTTTTTCAAAATAGTGATCATATTGAAAGAACAATTAAAAGGTCTGAGGAAACTTTTGCATAATGTATTGAGGCAATTCGATGAACGAACTATCAAATTCATATTAATACATTAAGGTTGCTCAAAACAAAAAGCAAATTGTTACTTCCGATATACAGAGTGATTATTATTTAATTATTTACAATCTTACAGACTGTTCTAGAATGCTGTGTCATATCAAAGTAAAATGTTTTTTAAAAACACCCTATATTTTATTGCTTACTTGGAATCAGCTTGACTTTCTCGTTACAATAATATAGGGTTGTGATGTATTCTACGGAATCTTTAAAAAGTTGTAACCAATTTTCCATAAGAATCATAAAAAGTTCAACACCTTGTACAATGTAAGAGAAATTCAAGAATGAACATCTGTTGCGGCCATAACATTCGAATAGTAGTAAATATTCTGGAAAATTAATTATTTGGTTGATATTCGTTGAATCTTATACAGGGTGAATCAAATAGTGATTATTTTCTCGGTGTTTTCAAGTGAATCACCCGATATTTTATGTGAGTATCAAAAAGTACTACCAACATACTTTTTATGAAACATTTCCTATTATCCTATTACCTAGAATTATTACTTCTTGAGATATTTACAAATGTTTGGATGTAAAGGTAAGGTATGCACATAAACAGAATTTACATGTCTACTAAGTTAAAATATACCACCTATATCTCAAACTAGCTAAAAATACAGAAAAAACGGAAAAACCGTTATAACTGAATATATCAAATGGATGTTAAATCCTAACTCTGGCGAATATCTAAGGATAAATTGAAATTAATTAGTTATTAAAAAACCATCATCATTATCAAGATATCAATAGGATGTTTGAGAAAATCCCAATAACATTCCAAGATTATTCAATTGTTTGGAAACCATATTTACCATCAAAATGTTTATGAAAGACTGCAGTTTTTTTAACATATTAGGGATCAGCAGGAACAACATTCTAGTAAAAAACATTCAGGTTTTTGATAATTCTGAGTTTATGCTAAATGAAGAAGTGAATCGACAAGTTTGTGGATAGTGTATAGATAAGAATTCACGCTGGATAAAGAAAGATCATAGTCATACGCCAGAGATAGTGAAAGTTTTGAAAGTTATTTTGAGAAATACCGTATTTGAAATTTTTGCAACAAAAATTCTTTTCGAAATGAACTCATATGTTTTCGCACCTTCTATATGACATGAAGCATGAACCGACCCTCTCCGGCTATAATGGAATTCAAAAATTCGTCAAAAGCGCGACACGTTTCATATACGTTTGATATACTGCGGAATTTGTTTGATGTTTGTTTTTATATAGGTTTTTATCATAACAGGCGATTTGTTTACATTGTTTCGTGAACTAATTTCTAGAGAGGTCTATTTATTTAATTGTTTTGTTTCTTTATTTTCTAGAATTTTTCAGAAGTTCGTTTTGTGTACATAAACGAGTTAGTTTAGTTCATAATAAATAGTTATAGTTACAAGATCGAAATAGAAAAGTAACCGAAAAATTTGAATAAATTATATAAGTTAGTAAATAGTTAAGTATAGTGTAATTTGTTTCAATAAATTAAATAAATAAAAGACAGTGTGTATAAATCCACCCCACAGATAGTGATAGAGTAAATAAATAAAAAAAACATATATAGTTTCAGTCAGATGGATATGCAGAAGAGAAACTATTGAATGACCATCTTATTAACATATAATAATTTGAGGGAGAGGTCCAAAGCAAATATTTTATTACTAATTTCTAACTTGTTTGGAATATTGCAAAATAATCGATGGATAACACTAATGAGCATTTGTAATTGGGAGGAATATAAATATTTTATATTAAGCAGTTATATACAATTTCACACATTCTATGAAACTAGCTTTAAAGTTAAGATTTCGTCGTATCTTTATGATTATTATTTTCAGCTAGCAGCATATACCGATTGTAATATAGACATATTCCAAATATAATTTCAAAATGCAGTATTTGCATGAAAAAAGCATCACAACCAACATTTACCTTAACTCAAAAGATCCTTTATCAAATCAAATAGTATTGAGAAAACCCTGAAATAAAATGATACAGAAATACCCAATATTAATTGTCCAATATAGTCGATTGTTTATAATTCAAAGACCTCTACAAAATACCAAAATTTTATTCAGTACATTTGGAACTAAAACACATAATCATTTTATTGGCACATTATTAAAAAAATTCTGACCAAAAAACAAAGCAAAATCTGATATAAAAAGCACAATAGACTAATAAAGCACAATCGGAAACAAAAACTGCAATTATACACATGACAATATATCGCCTAGGTCAGTCAGTAATGCAGTTAAATATATTAATAATTGCAAACAATAAAAGTGGATTATTCCGCATGGATGGCCACTGTAATATTTCAGCAAACTGGAAAACGAAATGCAAAACAATGAGAGAGAGCAAGTACGTATATAGAAACGAACAGAGTCCGTCTGGACAATGTATTTCATTTAAAAACATTATAGGAGGACATCCGACTTTTAGAATTTAATTAATTTTTAACAGACCACAATATACACATTCCGAAATTATATTCATTGTCTACGAAGTAATGTTGTACGCAAAATAAAACTGCTATATATAATAAACCAACTCACTGGCAAGAGCAAGTATAAATACGAGAAGAGGAATTCATGCCAACATAATAATAATAATGGATCTGCTAATGTATATGTTTCGAGAATTAAATTTCATGACTAATTAAAGACTAAAAGCACTTGGCTGATTCAATATGTTAATATACACCAAAAAAGTCTTTTGTATTATAGATGATTTACAATGTTCGGGGCTTAATGGAACACATTTACTAGTTGATTCAATTCATTATTTTTTGGGTTATTTCAACAATTTTTTGTTGCATTATAGAAACATAAAACTAATAATTATGTAGATTAATATCGATCTGCCTCGATGTTTTTTAATCAAATTAATTTATTCAGCTTGATTGATTTGGGTTTTCATTGATTCACTATTTTAATGTCATATTGTATTTTATTGTAGACAAAAACAAAATGTAGTGAACGTTTTTTATATATTAAAAGAAAACAACGATCCCTTGTAAAGTCACATTCCAAAAATGAAGTAATTGTAAAATGTATGAATTTCTCATTATTTTGATATTGCAGTATATAATCAATTAAACTTTCTGCATTCCTTTGATAAGCAGGATAAATATTTGGCATCATTTTCAAATAATAACTATCATTAGTTTTCTACCTAGTTATTATTTTTGTTTTACAAACAATCCAATTTATGAATAATAAATTTCTTGAATCTACAAGATTTTGTAGTAGAATAACGAAATTGTATGGAACAATCACAAAACGGTTCTCCCGTTAGAGAATAGGCCACATATCTATCACAATTCAAATAGACGTGGCACTGGGATGCAAGAATGATTTCCCTGATGGCTTATAAAGTGTTCTTAAAAGACAAAGCGTGGACCAATTTCGTAAAGTCCGAGAGGTAAGCAAAAGGATTCGTTCAAGTAGAAAGGGATATGGGAAAGGAAAGAATGGCACATATTAAATGCAGTTTCTGAGCCGGACTTTTGGAAAATGTTTTATTTAGCTAGTCGATATAGAGTGTGTGTCAAATACGTCTCGAAGGAAATATTTGAATTTAAAATTTCAATATATACGTGGGCGGAATAATATTCCTAAAATTGAACATTTTGTTAAATAAAACATATTTTCATGATACAATGTAAATGAAATTTGGAATACATACAATTGTTGTCGAACAATAATATTGGATGATATACCTTGTTTCTCAAGTTATACTAGATAAATTAGAAGTTTAGAGCTGGAAAATTACGGAAGTAGATGAGAATGTAGGTAAAAAATATTGAAGAAAGTAAAGATTTCTTTGACATTAGTATTCGACCCATACCACGAAGAAACAACCGCACATAAATTGAAACCAGTAAAAGTAAATTGAGAAGTACCCGGATCCATATCATGAGAACTTCTTCCGAATTTTTGCAGAAATATAAAGTAGAATCAATCGGAGTTACACATACTTACACAGGTAAAAGCATTCATGATGTTTTTTTTAAGGAATAAACTAGTATTTTCAATTTTTGAAATAGAAGCCAGGTGAAAAGACAGTTATATTAATGTGATGAAAGAAGTAAATCACAAGTCAAAAACAACGATGTTAAAAACTCGGAGAAGCGTTTATAACATTGTTGTAATGTGTTTACTCTAACGAAAGTTCTAGTTCATCTATCTCCTCCTCATTATTCCTAGCATTTGGATCAATAAGTCCCCGGTATAGCGAACACAAAATCAAGTTTTTAGTTTTCAACCAGACTTCCTTCCGTTTAAGAAGTGATATTTTTGCGAGAGTAATATAATAAGATCAATGCTTTTTCATCATTTCTAAGCCATGTCTACTTTCTCGTTCAATCATATCTCTTTCTTTTTATGTTTGAAAACAATCAGTAGTCGATGAAGGCCCAGATCTGGAGAATATGTATGGCGCGTATGCAGTTATTAATTCAATTCATCGTTTTTATTGACTGTGATTTTCTTCTTCAATCGGCAAATAATATAAAATAATAGTCTACTAGGTATGTAG
Source organism: Diorhabda carinulata (assembly GCF_026250575.1). NCBI lineage: Eukaryota > Metazoa > Arthropoda > Insecta > Coleoptera > Chrysomelidae > Diorhabda > Diorhabda carinulata. The sequence continues at coordinate 18,771,387 of NC_079466.1, read as the reverse complement.
TGGTGAATAACGGTTATATTTTATTTTCCTCCAGAAACTGGTCTAAATTGAAAATTTCGTTGTTATGTTTATTGCATGTGAGGAAATGCCGCAGTCACTTGAAAAGAAGCTTTCATTCTCAAATGCTCATGTGCAATTCTATGTGATATTTTCATGATACACAAGTTTACTTTGCGATTTTCCGTGACGATTTTCAAGACTTTTGATGTTTTCTGGTGTAACTTTTCCTTTTGAACCGATCGATACTGATTAATATTAATCAATATTAGAATAATAGAATTAATATTAGAAGTGACGACTTATTATCAGGCAAAAACTAATCCTTATTGATTGATATCTGCTGAATCAAGTATATTTGATTATATCACTCCTTAGTTTTAGCCGTTATATCACAAAAATTCAATTGATTGAAAGAACACAGATAAAGGTATCATATTATTAGTTGAGGTGAATTACGATAATTAGATGTTTATGCATTAAAATAACATTTCATTTGTTTATAACCTTCATTGTATCTGATCAAGTCCATCACGTTACAATCTTCATGGCACAGCTTGGCTCTACAACCTAATGCTTACATTCATAACAACATTGTTGATGCTAATCAAACTTATTGATTCCTATTGATTCCTAAAACTCCCGGTAAGGTACATCATCAATTCAAGAACACATTTCAGTCATGCTGAAAGAATCAAATGGTATAGTCGATATTCCTGGCCAAAAATATAAATAGGGAGTCTCGTATAGTTGCACTACGATATTCAATTTAGTTTGATTTTTTTGCAGGGTCAGCTTTAGTTTTAGATCTTGATACTAATGCAATAATTATAACAATGGACGTTTGGTGCCGTGGGCACAAATTACCGGCTTTTTTAAGAACCTAATAAGTATTTATCGACACTTATGCTTTTGCAGTAAGGGTTCTTAAATTCTTCGGAAATGTTTGTACGAAATACAAAAAAAAACGCAGCTTCTAATTTTTTTGAGCTCAATCAGTTAGTCGAAATGTTATTGTCAAACAAATGAGCAGTTAAATATCATTCTAAAACGTACCTACATATTCTTACAAAAATCGTCGAATTTATAGACTTAAATAAATCATCGATACACCAAGTATTCTTCAAACAGAAAATGATATTTATATTTTAGAGAAAAAATATAGATAAGAATATCTTAATATATAAAAATTCAGTGTCCGTGTGTATATTCCGAATGAACTCAAAAACGAGTCCACGGATATTCATGAAAGTTGGCATATATATGTAAATTGGTCCAACTCAAATGATAGGATAATTATTAATTAATGGTCTCAATAATTAATAATAAACTTATCATCAATGTTGATTGTTGTTATTAATTGTAGTTTCCATAAGTCTGTAACAGATGGCGCCTTAAGTGAATTTCTTTACAGAGTACTGTAGAATTTTGTCCTTTGCACCTCTTAGACGGCGCCACACTGTGATACATTTTCTTAGACTATATACTATACATATCTTATTATGTCTATACCACTTAACGTCGCTTCTTTCAAATCATTCTTCATTTTGTCTTCGTTGCGTACATTACTTCGATTATTTTTTTTACTTCTAACTTACAGTTATTCAGAGAACAGCGAAATTCATTCACATAAAAAAATCAATTACTACAATTACAAGAAGACTCGATGTGCACGTGTTGAAAGAGCTGTTGAATCAGTCGAACAGAGAGCAGAAAGAAATGCACCTCAAAGAATTCACACAGCTGAAATTCGTGCACAAGAACAGCGTGATAATCGTCGACAAGAAAATGCATTGAGAACCAAGGTGGCACGTCAACAACACACAGATTCATTTAGAGAACAAAACCGAGAAAATCATTGAATAATACGTGGATCATTTGATGGTCTTCCATTTAATTATGAACCAGACATCAATTACTCGGCTGATTCCAAAGTTACTATTGGTACGATGGACAAAATATGCAATTATTGTCAGGCGTCAAAATTTCGCAATGAAACACCCGGCATGTGTTTCGCATCAGGAAAAGTTGTATTGTCACCACTTCCTACTTCCCCTGAACCTTTGAAATCCCTTCATTCTGACATTTTAAATGAATCAAAATTATTTTGGCGTAAGACAGGAAAATTTAATTCTTGCTTCCGAATGACGTCGTTTGGAGCATCCAAAGTTTGTGATTTGTCATCTGATAGTTGTAATTTTGAGACAACATTCAAAATTCAAGGTCAGGTATATCATAAAATTGGATCATTGATGCCAATGCCAAATAAAGATCCAAAATTGCTTCAGATCTATTTTATGGGCAATTATGTAACAACTCGATGCCAGTATAATTTCACAAGCTGAAAAGAGAGCAATTGTATTGTCATTAGAATGATTTCAAATCAAATCACTACAATTACAAACTACAGTCTGTAATTGTTACATATCTAAATTTTTGATTAATCGATGTAATCCCTTTTTGCTTTTATTATTTCAGTGCACAATTTTGGCATTTTCTGTAAAGTTTTGACAAATAATCGTCGTCTATTTGGTTCCATTCATACTTCAGGATATTCCAAAGATATGAAGTGGAGGTGGGTCTGATTTCCCTGTCCAATTTATCTTATAACAAATCAATCGGATTGAGGTAGGTGGATTGTGGCGGCCAACTCATTACTTTCAGTACTGTCTTCCTTTCCACTTCCTTCAATATTCTAGCTTCGAGGAATACTTGGATCGTTGTCATGCTGGAAGATGCATTTTCTGTCGATCTGGTGCTTGCCAGGACGTATTACATTTTCCTTTAATACTTTTTTTATAATCTTATTTATTCAAAATCCCATCAATTTTTACCAGATAAAGTACATTACGATTATTTTCAGTGGTTGTAGTTTTACGACGCCGCCGCCGCCAGTGAATGGTGAAAAGTGGTGAATGAATATTTTTTCAAGTTGTACGTCCAGATATTTTTAGTTTGGCGGCAATGGTATGGTTATTTTTGACTAAACTATGAAAACTTTCGATAAATGCACGAGCTTCAACCGATGATTTCTTGGTTTTACGTATTTTGTAACTAAAAAGTTTGAATTTGCGAGAACGAAAACAATTCGTATACCTACGAACACAAAAAGATGTTTTGGTCAAAAAAGTGTAAATCATAGCAAGTGCTTTCGTCTCCCAGGACTAACTGGGAATAAACTACAATCATAAACACTGAAGAAATACTCCACAGTTGAAGAATAATAAAAAGAGACACAGAGTACATGACACCCTAAATCATAATATACATAAATACTTGTACATGTTTATTCTCTTCCGTTTCACTTGAACTGAACATAAAGTTTTTTATAAATTTTTGAAGTTCCCTATTGTTTTATATTTACTTTCTAAGCATGTTCATTCCAAAATATCGTATTTTAGTTATTCTCAGTAGAGAATACAATTATTAACAATTTGTGTACTTCACGTATTTCGGATACCTGATTTTTATTACATCCAAATCGTCCCACTGTATCTTCGTTACCATCATAACTATTTTAATACCGAATGTATTCTAGGTATACCTTGTCGATTTCTCATTGACCGATACACACCCTATCGTGGAACGTTTTTTTTTTTCATTCTTTCAAACAATTATAGTTGGTTATGCCAATATTTCTAATTCTAATTCAATTTATTATATAATAATTTTACCTAATCCTGCCTCTCATCGTTATTGATCACAATAATCTTCCACAGAGTTATTCAGGCTATCAGAGGACACCAACTAGGAGGAATTGGATTCATTATTGACGATCACCGAGGGAGAATGTATCGTCATCATCACTTACGATAAATTATTAATTGCCATGCTGGATGAGATGTATCAATAATTTTAAAGAAATAAGAAACACATTCTCTCCATAGCATGAGAAATGTACTAAAATACAACTTTATTGAGGGTATTCGCATGCATATTTATTTCTAGGTCGTTTACGACATTTATATTCCACTCAGAATGATGGTATAAACATTTTTGCACATTCAAATGTAACCATCATAGCCGTTGATCGCTGCATTTGAGTAGATTACTTTTCCTTTCCGCTACTCACTAAAACTTTAATAATCAAGTTTCAGTCTGAGACGTATCACATTGTGCTTCTGAGAGTTGTTCTACCCGGAGCAAATTCGTTTACAACCCGCTTGTTGCATTTTACAATCTAGTCATTTACACAAGTCGTTATTGAGAAGAAGTGTTATGCATATCTTTGCGTGATCAAATCAACGGAAACCTCTGCAATTTAACGTATAAACTACAAGGTATTTTTTCATACAGGGACGTTGGTCTTAGATATTATTGGATTTTCATTTTCAAGACTTTATTCTTGTAAGAAATATTGTCATCACATCGCCTCGATGTAGAAACCATTGAGGCTGTGTTATGCAATGATATTGTATTCTTTATGATACTTAGTATTCAATGATTCAATTGTTTTTTCTGCTTTTCAATTGCTTCACTAGTTCTGTTTATTGAAATATTTTTGTATCATCATGTTACTAGTTATTTCATACTAGTTTTAAGACTGGATTGCAGAGTAGAAACTAATTATGTATAACTGAAGAATAGAATCATCCGTTAAGAGTTCAGGAAATTAGTCGCCTCTTTGATTAAGCTAAAAAAATCTCCATATTACCCATTTGAAACCAAATTTTCTGCTTTAGTTAACATAAACGAGGATCAATTAATGAGATACATTACTGGTTTCAATCGCAAAAAGTTCAACAAATTCCAGCTCTTGTCAACCTCTTCAATGAAGCTATGAAAGTCCTTCAATGTCAGCTACATATCTATATGAGACTGGATTTTCGACTGTAATCAACATATAAACTGAATATATTAGTTAATTCAAACTCACTTCGATTGAGATTATTCCAACTTGATACAAAAATTATATAGTAAATTAGCAAACAAATACATCCTTCTCATTAGAATAACATAATAAAAAATTGCAAGTGGAAGTATATAATTCTGAAAGATTTTATATGAGTTGTATTTCGAATTTCAATAGAGAATCGACAATTTTTAACCAAAAGGAAACTTATTTAATATAACTATCATTGCACGTGTACAAATAACGCAAAATTTTTATAAGCCATTTTGTAAATTAGAATGATTATTCCGTTATATTTCAATCAACGATCAAAATACATTTTAATAAATGATTTCAATAAATAAATTAAACAAATGTAAGTGCTCCAACCCAATAGCATTGGATGACATTGAAAATGTTCTATTTTGATAATATTGAAGAATAAGAATAAATGATGGAATTGAATTCACAAAAACATTGCCCTGCAACTATACATCGAAATATTTAAATTCGCCGAAAATAGTCAATTCCTTTTTAGCTCTACGAAATAATGAAGTATTTAGTGAAATATTACATAATTTGATAAAAGTTGATAAGTTACACCCTTTAAATGAAATACATGAACCGCGCTCACGCGTATTTTCCCAGCCGCATATTCTATTGCATCAGCGTCATGCAAACTGTTACTTATCTGATTCATTTGAGACATTATTTTTTTTTCACGATCATAGAGAAGTAGTTCAAATTAAATCCCCTACGTTATAGTCAGCCGCCCTCTTTTTTACATTTTGAAAAATCTAGGAGAAATAAACGTTTTTAAATCTTTTGGCGGCTACTGTCTATCCTATCTACAAAAATTTGTTAACTCCCAGTATAAGTAGTAATGAACAAAGCAAATAGTCATACTTCAAAAAATAAAGAGCAAGCATTTTTGGCAGAAGCATGAATCTTGACGTTGAAAGTTATATTTAATACTGTTTCTCTAGGGTAAGATCAAATAATATACCAAGGCTGGTTAACAAGTTCGGGACGTTTTATTCTTAACTAAAATGACAACATTAATCCTGTCATTTGACTTCCTTCAAAATTATTTGTATTTAAATACTATTGATAGCAGACTATCTCGTGCTTTTTGGAGAGAATAGGTAATTAAGAATTATCTTTTACCGGGAACAAAAATCGACTTGCAAACAAACAGACGCTTAATTTGATAAATACTATGCACCATCAATTTCAATGGTAAAAAATGTTGTTGCTCTCTAAACACGAACCAATTGGAAGAATTTTGGATATTATGTAGGCCGATCGAAGGTAGAAAGTGAATGAAAGGAAAAGTTGCATGTTATAATACCAATTTTGGAGTATTACTTGAATTGAAGCTAAAGTTGGTGCCACATTTGCTCACAATCTACCACAAACATAATTGTGTGACACATTTTTGTGCCATTTTGTTACCATAAACGAAATGTGATTTTATCACATCGCATCACAATCACAATCAAATCACAACGCATCTTTTATATTACGCCAACTTATTGCTCTGATTTGACGAGAATTTGAAAGAAGCCGACCGCATTTAGATAAGAAAAAAGTTCTTTTGCACCAGTGTTCAGTTTTCATTACAAATATCTATTAATTAGGCTACGATTATATTCTATGGATTTAGCTTCTTATGTCTATTTCTTGCTACCAAATCGATTTGCAGAGAAAAATTTGATTCCAATGACATGAACGAATATAACTTTTTGAGAAGTTTGAAAATGTGAAAAAACTTTGGTATAAAACTTGAAAGGACCTACGTTCGAAAATAGAATTGTATTCTATACGAAGCTTAAGTGGAATCGCCCTGGTTTCATTAGCTAAAGCTAATCTGAACATTAATTTTATGGACAAAAACACTATGTAATTTTTACGCTGGTAAAGCGGAGCATTTCAACTTTTAGTTGCAAACAATAGATTAGTAATATATTATTATTATATAAATTTGCATTCGTTTGCAACGTTGACCAAACAAAACTGGTAAAGATATGAATTACCCTCACAAACGCTCCACCACTTTGTTTCCAGTGATATAATTTAAACTACAATGGCTTTCACATTGTTTGAAACAATGATTTGCCGCTCTCAGCCAACTACGGCCGGCACTTTACCTGATTGTCAACTTTTGTAACCAACAGATAGCAGTACTGCACCAGATTTAATTTGTACAAACATAAATTTAACAATCAAGTAAACAATGGTCGGTTTATCGCGATGTTCAGATTTTGACTTTATGGGGAGCAGTTAGGTGGAAATCGAGGCTCATAAACGAAAATATATGGAAGAGCTTTGTTGGTCGGGATATTATAGTTATATCTGTATTCCGCAGATTTAATGGGGCCACAATGTTGGTCATTTTTGATTTAATTGAAAGAGACTTTCTGAAAATTGATATTGTTGCCTACTACTGTTGTCGGTGGTTGGATTGTGTATCTAATTACTCGAATTCAAATACAGGAGCTGTTTAATCTTTGATGACGTATTCGTTTTAATTAATCAAACACATTATATCGATGTATCATATAACTTAACAATAATTGAAATTATATACATTCGGGAAATAATTGTGTGGATTTTTAATTTCATAATTAGTTGATACAGAGTACGTAATACAATCCCATAAATATACGTACATTCATACTCGAAATCAATTCACAATCAAAAATAAATATTGTCAATGTTTACGAGATACAAAATAGGAATAATTTTATATCATCAGAGGAGTTGAAAAATGATGCTTATTGGACGGTTTATAGAACTAACGAAACATAAGAACAATTTTTTTCTGAGCCTAATGTACAAAACTAAAGAGGACTGTGGTCATAAATATTTAATTTATATCAAATCGCAGACTTGTGCACTTTGTCTTGTCCCAGTTTTTTGTCATTTTTGCGGCTTGCCATTGTTCCTTGAAGGTGTCCAGTACTTCATTCTTTCTTTCAATTTCCATATATTTTGATTTTTTCTCATTTATTCTCAATCTTCCTTTACCTGGTTCTCCAATTTTTTCTAATGTGTCTTCAAGACATTTTTGGTCCTTTATTATTAAAGTTATTATTTATTATTTGTTTTGATTTATTGATGCTATGTCTATAACTTATTTCGTGGGGTACTGTTATTGTACGTCTTTTCAGTATACGAGGATGTATTGAAAAATTCTTAGCCTAATATAGAACAAAACAAAATTCCAATGCCAAAATATTTTATTACTCAACATATTCTCGTCTTAATTGCATACATTTATTACAGCGAACCTGCAACTTCTCTAGATCTTTTATTACCTCCTCGTTGGAAGAAAATTTACGACCCTTTGAACTTTTTTTCAGTTGAGAAAAGAAATGATAGTCGGACGGAGCCAAATCTGGTGAATAAGGGGTGTGTTCTAGTAATTCAAACCCTCAATCACGAATTTTTTGCATGGAAACATGAGATTTGTGTACAGGGTCGTTGTCCTGCAAAAATAAAACACCTTTGGATAGCTTTCCGCTTCTTTCCTCTTTAATTTTTTCCCGTAGAGTGGTCAGTAATGTCGAATAGTTATATCCAGTTATTATTCTACCCTTATCCAAAAAATCAATTATGATTACTCCGTGGCAATCCCAAAAGACTGAAGCAAGAACAGTCGCCATTCCAACGATTGTTGCTTTGTTTCTGGATCGTAGAAATGTATCCAAGTCTCATCCATAGTAACAAGTCGGTTTAAGAAGTCTACATCTTTTTCAAATAGAGCACAGATCAAACGATATGCTTCTACCCTTGTACGCTTTTGGTCAATATTCAAACATTTGGGGATCCATTTTGAAGCAATTTGTCTCATGTCCAAATTGACATAAACTATGTGATGAACGGGTATGTTTGAAATATTCAGTGCTTCTGATATCCGTTTTAGTCCAATTCGACGGTATGATAAAACCATGTCATGAACTGCATCGATATTTTCGGGAAATGACACAGAAACTGGCCTTCTCGATCGGTCATCATCTTCAATGGAAAATTTAACTCTTTTGAAGCTTGCAGTCCAATTTTTCACGGTCGCATACGAAGGACATTGATCATAAAGGGTATTAAGCATATCTTCGTTAATCTGCTTACTTCCTAACCCTTTTAAACACAGGTAAATTTTCACAATTTCGGTGGACATCTTTTTTCTTCAAAAAACGCTCGAAATATGCGACCAGGCACAAGGCAATAATTTTTCATCATGACAACGCTGGGCCCCACGTTGCTGTTCCGGTTATGAACTATTTGGAAAACAGAGGATGGGAAGTTTTACCTCACCCGCCTTATGGCCCAGACCTTGCCGCTTCTGACTACCATTTGTTCCGGTCGATGCAGAACGCCCTCACTGGAATAAGGGTCACATCAGAGCAAGATATAAACGTTCAAATTTTGGAAAAAAAACCGCACGAATTAAGTTATAGATGTCTTCCATTGCAATGTCAAAAAATACCGAGTCCATCACCTTTGTTTACCCTCGCACTAGAATTTAGAATTGTCATTCTCCCTAATCGCATGAACTTTTGGGGCACTTCCAGTTTTTCCATGTTCTTTACAATTGTCCTCAGTTTCAGACTGTGAAATGCTTGGTTTAGAGTCAATGAATAGCATTTACATATCAATGTTGTGCTCATACCTTTTTTTAATGTTTTATAGTATGTATGGCTCATATAGGAAAATCAAGTTGATTTTCCTTGTCTACAACCGTTTTGATACTCCTCTATTTCTGGTTCCACTACCTTTTTCAGTCCTTCATTTATTATTGCTGTTAATATTTTATATACGGCATTAAGCAAACTAATACCTCTATAATTACTACATATATTTCATCCCCTCATCCAGTAGACTACTATTTTGGGCATTATTTCTGTTTCCCATACTCTTTCAATGTTCTTAAATATTTTTTGCCCTAGTTTATCTAGCCCTTCTGTTTTATTGAGTTTCAATTTGTTGATTATATCATTAAATTCCACTACCGTTGATTTTTCTTCGTTTTCTACTATTGTACCATTACCACTTATATCATCTTCTTCATACTCGCTGTCTTCTTCCGTTAATAATTTATTAAATACTGACTCCATTCTTTTTCTTTAATATTTGTTGTAGTTTGTTTTCTATTTTGTTTCTTAATATGTTGATATAATTTCACATTATTTTTATTATCATTTTCCAAAGTGTCCATACTGTCATTTAGCCATTTTATATATTTTTTTATAATCTCCGTACTCCCGTTTCTTATTTTTCTAAATTTATTATAATTATCTCGTTGCATAGTTCGTAGCCATTTCGGCCGAGCTTCTTTTTGCTATTTTATTTTCATTATACATTCCTGGTCAAATCATTCGTTATATTTTTTATATCTTTTGTACAAATGACTTTCTACGTTCCATTTATAACACTTCTCAATCTCTTCCCATTGCTCATCGATAGTATCTTTTTCTTTGCTCTGCTCTAGTTTCTTTTCTGTATTTGTCCTCACTCGTTTTTAGTTTCTGCAAATTCCATTTTCTGCTTTTCTTTTCTTGTTCACCATATTTACCACTTTTTATTTCATTTTGATTATTTCACACTTACAATAATAATGTAAATATTACAGTTCCAAAAGACAAACAGAATTACAGAAGATAAAATAGAATTTCTGACCTGGCCAATTGAGTTCATACCGACGAATATTCAACGAGTTAGATGCAGCGTACAAGAGGTATAGAATTTGTAATACTCAGGAAAGGGTTAAAACGATAATCGTATTCACGAATCTTGATCGCGAATACAATACTGTCTACAGCAACAGCAACCATTAATTTGTAATATTTTCCATCGGGGTAGTTGAATCCACTTGAAACAAAATGGTTGAAACACCGAGGACTTGAATTCAAACCAAACTCATCGACAACTATGGGGCCTCCTTCACAACGATAAAAGTCCAATGAAAAAAGAAAATAGTGCACACAAATCATCGAACAATAAAATAAATAATGATCGGGTATCCAAATTTACAATTAAGATGGATAAGAATGAAAAACATGCGGCTTTTAGAAATCATCAATAAATTGAGACATATTTCAACAGGTGAATCAAGCTACCGATTAAGTGGCTAATAAAATACCGAACGCTATATTTACGTTTTTATAAGTTCAATAAAATATAAAAGTATTAAAGTTAGATGGAATGATCAATTTGAAATAACAGATGAAATAGAAAGAAATTTCAAAACGTGACAAAAACATACAAGTGCAGCCTGGTGAGAGACACCAACAGGTAAAATAAATAAATCTTCACCTGATTGTGAAGCAAAAATTTTCAGGGGAAATGTAAATTGAGAGGAAGCTGATAAAAAGACAAATATATAATAAGCAAAAAATTATTACAATAAAACAAATGAAACCATATACAACTAAGTCAACTAACTGTACACTCTGACAAGCTACAATGGAACTGAATAGGCCTCAATAACCAATATCGTCAGTTGAAGATGGACACAGAGTCCCTCTAGTCCCCACAAATCCTCTAGTCACGTAACTACGGTCTTTCTAATTCAGATATCAAAAAATGTAAAACAGAAAAAAATTAATTAAAGTAATTATAAAACCACGAAAGAATACAAATGAAACCACCTCCAGACCTATGAGACTTTGGCCAATCTTATTGAGAGTTTTTGAGAAATTATAGCTGCTTCAAATGTTAGAAACTACACTAAAGTAAAGAACATAAAGCCACCAACTCGGCTTCAGCAGTAAGCTCGGTATAATTGAACAGACTCACAAGTCAATCAAGCGAACAAGAAATTATTTTGAAAGCATTTGATGAAGTATCGCTCAAGTGTTCATTTATTATATAAGACTAAAAAGTTTCGTTTAATCCGACATTGAACAGAATCAAACGACTTGCACATAATAAACCGCAAACTATGGTTATAATTATTATCTTCTTCTTATCTACCATCCACAAGACTAACCAAAACTGCGCATTCCAATCTACAACTTGTATCTCAAAACCAACAACATAGTTTTAACCGAGTAGAAAAGTGAAAGCAAAAATCCAATGCTAGTCAACATTTACCCAAACAATTCTTAATTTCCAAAAAAAAATGTTTACCAGGTTTTTGAATAATCATATACTACAGGAAAAAAGCGTAAAATATCTTGGTATTCATTTAAACATAGGCTTAACATAGCAGAAATATATATTTAAGAATAGGAAACAAGTAAGTCTAAAACTACAAGCTATTTGTGGATAGATAGAAAATTTAACCGGTATATATGTACACACATATGAGGAACAGTAAACGATAAAGTTTGTACAAATTCAATCCTAAGAAGTGTAATAGAGTTGACAAAAAGAGTGTAAATGAAACGGTAGATACAGAACAATTCACAAATGTCGAGTTAAAACACTCTCGAATTGGCTGGCTCGAGAGAATAATTTGATTCAATTGGTGAAGGGGATCGCTTGGACAGATTTAAACATACACACTCACAAACAAGATTTCAAATATACTTTATAAATATTTCTATATATTATATTGTAAATCATATGTCCAAATATAAGTTGCTTAAAGCACAATAAGGACACTAGTGTATGGAGAAAAATACGACGGAGATCGATCCACCCCGTAAAGTGAATTTATAAAAGCATATTTAATCAAATTTAAAAATTTTTTTTACCCACTTTTTCTCTACTTACATACATACATAAGTAATTTCATGTGGTGATGGTTTGATAATATCCTGTATATACTTCGAGTACAGTAATTGCTGTTTAATAATTATTGCTCGAGTTTTCATATGAAAAATTATGTATGAATCCAATTCCGTTAAATTTAGTGATCTATAAATAAAGATACTTTCTTGTACTACATCAACAAATCAAAATAAACACACAGATAAAATTAACACTTTATGAAACCGACTAATTAATTATTCGAATCGATTTTTCTATTTACATCACCGCATTTCACGAAATGTTTGCATCTAATTTAGTAACTAACGACCTGCATAACATCCTAACACCTTCATATTATACTATCATCATAATCATGAATCGCAACGTAATTCAAATATTTTGATGTTACTGTTTATAAATCACATCTGAACCGGCAATATGGTCTTTAAACCTTATCTGTTTGCAGCTACTCACACTAAAGATCCTTTGTAACTAATATTCATGAAGATATCCTTGAATCTCTCTTAGATAAATAAACGAGGTGCACCACAATTGAACTAAAACGGACTTTGCTGTGAACGATAACTTTATAACATCAATATTATTAAACTTTTTGTTTGACATTTATTCGAATGTATTCTTAAATTGTAATATTTACAGAAAAATTATATCGTCTTATAGACTTTATTCATTATGCCCGCTACTATAGGCGATTATTTCGGATATAGAATAGAAATGTATGTATGACTATTCATAAGATTGTGAGATTCTATTCTATTATGATTTGGTAATTAAACTCTGGAAACTATGATAAAATGTTGTTATAATTATTGAAACCTGAAAGTAAAAATCAATTCTTAATATATAAAAAATGATTAACGAAAAATCTTACTTTTTAACTAACCCCGAAGAATTCGGCGGGTGTAATTTGGGCGCTAACCATCCTTCTTCACCTGTCTGACCAAGAAGGGTAGATAATCCGACATGTATTTTCGGCGCTAAGAAGTGCGGGTAGGTCGAGTCATAAAATAACCCAATAGAGGGAAAGTTGATAGATTTTTAAGTAGGTTAGGTTAGGTTATGTAAATCTCTTATTTTATATGTAATATCTACTTAAGTACTAAATAAAAATATAAAGAAATATAAAATTTACTTTATTCTTTAGAGTGTTACAAAAATGTTGTGAAGAAACTTTATTAAGGGCAGATTTTTCATTTAAAAAAAGTGCAAAGTAGCCCCCTCCAACGGTAAATTTTTTCAGACCTTAAGTGATAATAGGTCATTTCTATTATAGGAAAATCTAAAAATACAAAAATATATCTTATTATAAATGTCGGTGATTTAATAAATAACTGTATTTCATAAATCATGTACTTCAGTCGGTTAGCGCCCAAAATACACATAGGATTAAAATGACCCTTCGGTCTTGGCGCCTAGTTTACAAGTTGTAAAAAGTACATTAATCCTTTAGCGCCAAAATTACATCTGCCCGAAGAATTATTGTTTGAGTGTAATTAACTATAAAAGTTTAAATATTACCACCAAAAAAAACATAATAGTACTGATGATTAGCGAATTATACGTATAATGTGAAACATAGGAAAAGAAAAGATAGGCGCACTAGGTCTATTACTAATATTGGAGGCAATCACTCAGTTCAAACCGTATATAATGTTAAGAGAAGCACATTTTAAGTGATTAGTAGGTGGATATAATTGGAATTGGAGCAAATGAATACAGTATCAATAATTCATCAACAAAATATGAAAATTGCGAAAGTAGAAAACCTCAAAATTTGTATTTATGCGGTGGTTTCTACATTATCTTTGTCACTCGTACTGTTCAATTTTATATTATTATGTTTACATCCTTATTTAGAGGCAAATAACAATGCAACGAAATTGAATTCTTGAGAAACAAAATAAACTATGAACGCTAGTACCTGATAAAGTATACAAACGATTAATTATAATACCTACTAAAAATGGTAAAAATAATACAGAAACTACACAGTTCATAACATTGGGCAACAAATAAATTATCAATTTTTCCTTGTGGATAAGATTATGTGATTAGTATTGAATTAATTGTTTTGAAAAATCTCAAGTATTAATTGAACACTTTTATTATCAGCACCAAAAAAATATGTCTGCTTAGACCGTGTCAGATGTTTTCTATATTCGGAGTCCGGAGTGTCTCTAATTAAGAACCAACAGTAGTCTGAATTGCTGTTTCCCATTTTCCTTGGTAGCGATTTTAAATTGTGATGATATCTTGATAAAAGCGCTCGTCACTTAAACTGCTCATATTTATCGGGAAAAAACTTTAGGTAGAAATGTAAAAAATGTTTATTAAGCTGGAATTTCTGGGACAGTTAATGATATTCATACTGAACACACTGTTTACACTACCACTAGTTTACCTTCAGTCTCTGAAGACGATAGCTTGGTTATAGAAACGCGGGTCAGACAGTGTACTTGTGAGTGTTGGTGTAGTGGTCGTGTAAACAGTGTGTTCAGAATGTAAAAAGTGTATTTTCAAGGACATGTTACATCCCTATTTATAATATGCATTATGCATTTTTAATGAGGTCAAAATATTGAAGAGATCTGTAGTTACGCAAAAAGTTTTAATTAACATTGACAAACGACATCCAAACTTTATTTTTTATTTAAGGTGGCAACTTAAACCAGATCTTCAATCAATTTTTTTTAATCGGGTCCAATAAATATATCTCCGTCCGTTCCACCTTTGTACATGGCTTCTACAAAATTTTTTATTATCCCTAATTTGATGTTCAAAGGAAAATTTTTCAAATTTTTTGCCCAGAAACGTAAACAGTTCTTGATCGCTATATTGTTTTCACATAATGTTCTCTCTTGATTTGTCAACTAGTGTAAAAGTAACAGTAATTCTTGTAGCCAGTTTGTAATCCTTAAACCAAAGCATCAACTTTCAAATCTGCATGGACAGAAAAATCACAATCACAATACAGTTTGTAAAATAATTGTTAAAATAATATATTATGTAACTTTAATTTTTCTTCGAAAGTTTTTCCTTTTAATAACCTGAAGTTATAATTTATTTCTTTTGTGCAGCTTTAAAAGACCAATTTTAAACTATCAATAACTCTTGCGTGACAATTTTTCCGTTAAAATACAGTCATAAAATTTGAGACATTCTGTAGAGACTGGACATACTCATGCACCCCTAGTCTACTTTTCGCATAAATGCTCGGAACAAAAAGATTTAATAGAGGTCAGTTTTTTCACCAAATAAAAAAATCTTTCTGTTTCCGAGATGATAAAGTCATAAATCATGAGAACAATAGCGATTTAACGCGAACTAAATAGCGATAATAGTACATAAATCAAAGAGTTCATCCGGATGAAAAACGGAATACATATCTCTATAATGAATATAGCTCAAAATGGGGAATTTGTTTAAAATTTCAGTACCTATTGAAATTAAGAGAGGCGGCGGCAAATTAGTTTTGTTCTCCAAAATTATTTATTAATAATACCGGAAGATAAGCATAGAACAGTTAATGGTGTATTCAATTCAAATGAAGTATTGGAAATATGATTTTGGAAGCGAAATTCAACATACAAAGAACGTCGAGAATATTTGGTAAATAATTAATTTGATAATGAAAAAGTACATTAAAAAACATTGTGGCAAAAACTTTTGAAATTCAAAATACTAACAGACATAAATTAATTGTAGCAAATCTTTTATTATCTGATCTAATCCGAATTTACGAACAATGCTAATCAAAATTTCGCTCTCTATTATTTTTGGAACGAGGCATAGAAATTTGGAAACTTAATATTAAGGGTTTAAAAGTTTCCTTTTAGATCACATCGTAAGGTCATTATTTTCAATAGTTTTGAATGCAACTAAGGCAATCGACACTTATTTTCGAATACTGAAAAAAAATCTTTTCATTCATCCTTATCTTCCTTGGCAGTTTTTGCAACTCACTTAAAAAAATAAATATGTGTTTTATTGAATCGGTTAATATTAGATTATATTTATTGAGCTCCGGATGTTTGTGGGTTTGTGTACATCCAATAAATTATTATTGATTTGGAAACTTTTGTGAGCTCGACATTTGAGTGATTCAAGAAGCTAAATGGTATTTTCTTTACGTGCTGAAAGCTACCGCATAAATCTGTTAACATCGCCGCTTCTGCATAGTTCCCTATTTGTTTGTTGCAGAATGTAGGACTATTCCTATAGACACATTCGAAGTAGTAGGACAATTGTTTCAAAATAGCACATTTTACTACCATAAATGGATTTCTTTTCGAACCATTCTTCCATTTATAATTAATATTGAACAATAAATTCAATTCAATTTGAATAAACTCAAAGAGGATCGAATGAATTTCTATAACTTGAAAAGAAATGTCGCTTAATGTAGGGTTTCATTTAATAGTTATTTGTACTGCAAGGTATCAAGTCACTTTTACCAGTCGAGAATGATTTTGCGCCGGAGCTATACCGAGGGTTGGTAATGAAGTTCAATACTTCGCAAGAAATCATGAACAGTTTTGATGGGTTTCTATAGCATCAAAAGTATTAGTGTTTTATCAACAACGTGAAACTGACAGTTTGTTAGAAAAAATTGAGAGAAACTGAACTTATTGATTTGTACAACATACGAATGGATATAGAAGAATCAGTAAATATTGCTTGTCTTTTACTGCTGCGAGAAAAATAGAGGAAGATGTATGAAGCAACATAACAATACTTCAAGAAATATTGCCAAAGACTGTCACTACTAATTAGAAAAACGAGAAAACATCCATCAAAATTTGCTAAATAATGTTACTAAAATTTGTAGTAAATAAATGTACTATCAACATTGCTAACACTTAATCTGATGATACACGGTAATCTGATGATATTGAAAAATGAAAAAATGGAGGTATTTTTAATGTTTGCATTTGAAACTTAATGAATACAAGGTGTTGTATAAGTAGATTATATACACGTCAAGGATAATCGCTATCTTTTGGTAATTATTACTTAAGTCCTTCAAAACAATGTAAACATGCATTTTTTACAATATAGGAATGAGAAAACCCGTAATATCCATATTCAAAATTTCACTTCTTTATGTACAATCGTTACAAAAGATAAGAACATCAAAATATTCTATACTTCAGTTCGTCCATTTTGTTGACTTCATTATTTATTGTATTGTCTAATTATTTTGATTACTATTATGTTGGTATTTACTTGATTTTACTTTAATATTTACTCTATGGCAACATTCTGTTAATATAAATTGATATATTTGGCTTGTTTCCAAATATCGTTTCCATGGGAAACAAGAAATATATATTAATTGGTAATTTCTTGTTTCAAAAGGACTTAATTAATTTAAACAAGTTCATTCAATAAGTTTTAGTGATCAGCCATAAAGATGATAAGGCTACTCTAGATCGTTCTTTTGCGCTAATTCCGACAGATTTAGAACCCGATTAGATTGTACAGGCTACAACTTCGCAGACAGTGGTTTCCTAGATGAGGAAGGTAAGCTACAAATTTTAATATATTAGAGAATGTTTAATTACGACTATAATAATAACGACTGTACTTGAAATATTTTCTTATCGCTTATTTTTAATATATTTCTTAACTTGATTCTTGTGAGCTGCAAATTGAATTTTAAATGATAATTGTTTATATAATTTTCATTATTAAAAATGTACCGATGTCCATAAACTTGGTTAATATTTCAACATCAAGCTAATCTATCTATATTGTTACGAACTCGTCTACTGTATGGACAGTGAAGCCGGTCCTCTTCGATTATGAAGGGAGTCTAAATTTTTGCGGATACGGTGGTTCTCGGAAACCATCGATAATTTTTTAACATGTTTTTATTAACAGCGACGATTTGTTTATATTTTTTTATAGAACCAATTTTTAGAAAAGCCTTTTCATTTGTTTGTTTACTTCCTAGAATCGAATTATTCCGAAAATTCTTTTTGGTATAAATACCGGCTAGTTTATCAGCGAGGAAGTCAGTAAATGTCATCCTGAACACATCGGGACAGAAAAGTAAACGGTGTGTTTAAAAATATTAATATGTTAAGAATTAGATAAGTGTTTAGTAATAAGTCTCAGTGTACGGTTTAGTAAATAGTTAAGTTTACCTAGTGAAAGAATATGAATAATCAAGTAAGTGTGTATGAATCTACCCCACCATTCAAAACAGTCTAAATAAATTAGAAATAAGAAAAACATTTGGTTTTCTGAATTACCGTTGGGTAAATCAATAACTTACACAGTTTCAATCTAATGACATATATTATAAATTTACTAACAGCACTTTGTCACAAATATTCAACAAATATACAGGTATTGGTTGAGTAAAGATAACTCTTTAATCATGTCTACTAATATTCTTGGTTTAGTTGAAATTGTATGTAAACATTATTTTGTAAATAAAAGTCTCCCAATTCTAAGATTTTTTTTAACATGAATTCAGGAAATTGCAAAATCCGAACTGGATGGGAATTAATAACATAGAATACTGTAGATATTCTGTGTTGTAAATTTAAATTAGTGGCTGACTTATGGATGGTAGTGGTATTTAAAAATGCAGTGTTGCCAGGTCAAACTTCTGTAGTTTCGTGCGATCTCAAAATATACAGAGAAGCCCTCGTATACACTGCAATATATCTTGCACGAGAATAGTAATACACTTTCTAAACATCAAATTTATTATCGATAAGGAAATTGAGATTTCTGTGGATGTTGAATTTATACCATTTTTATGTATTTTCTAGGTACATTAATAAATAAACAACTTTTGAAGTAAATTTCAATTGACATACATATATAACAAATCCATCGTTTTTATTTTCCAATAAATATTTTCATCCTTTTATTAGAATCAAGAATTGATCTCTAATAATTACGATAATTATGTTGCTAGCAATGGTTCGTTCCATTGTGACAAAATCTCTCTTCGCAAATATCTAATGCTAAGCTGAGATAGTCGAGATATACGTTATACGCTGTTCCGACACGAGGATTTTTATTTTCGAATGAGGATTTTTACAGGGTATGTCATATATCAGTAATCAACAGTAATCAATATCATATTTCATATTTTTATTGCAACCCCTCCTGTATATTATTTATCTATTGGATTCTCAAGAAAATTTTTGAAATAATCTATATCTATCTTCAATTCTTAATAATAGGGAATTATCGGATTGGCGATTTGAATAAAATCAACT
The DNA here is from genome assembly GCF_026250575.1 of Diorhabda carinulata. Taxonomy (NCBI): domain Eukaryota; kingdom Metazoa; phylum Arthropoda; class Insecta; order Coleoptera; family Chrysomelidae; genus Diorhabda; species Diorhabda carinulata. The sequence goes on along the minus strand of NC_079466.1, from coordinate 18,751,599 downwards.
TTATTTGTGAAATATCTGAAGGTTACGCACGCACACAAGGCGCCATCAAAGTTCTTTTAATAAATTTAGTGCCATCTTTTAATGAAAGGAGGCATTAACTTAATTAAAATCAGCGTTAGTTGTCTATATGACTTGTGTTTTCAGAAATGAAGACAAAATAATATCAGGAACCTAACCTAACCTAACCAAATTTCCGGTGTTTGCTGTATAGTTTATTTCTTTTTTAATTTTTGATTTGTATTTGATGTCCAAATACAAAAGATTTTGTTTTAGCTACAAGGAAGATATTGTGTTTTTAAAGAAAATCGTAATACCACCACTTTAAAAAAAGACAAAATTTCAGGTTAGAAATACCAGCTACATTCCGATAACACTGTTTTTAAAGTCGACTTTATTAAAAGGAAAAGCAAGTAAAGAAGGCTTTAATGAAATCGCCATTATTCCGATGATTCCCTAATAATAAAAAATATTGGCAACATGCTCTGGTATAGAAATTTCTTTGTAACTTTACTCAATATCTCAGGGTTTCCAATCTAATCGTCAGTATGATTTGTTTTTTCTAGTCATATAAGTTGAGGGTTTTAGTTTCGTATCAATCCCCTTGACATATTTCCACAAAAAGAAGTTCAATGATTTCAAATGAGTTTTGGCAATAGAATTTATATCTTATTTAAATTGGAACACAGGCTCAGAACAAAGTTGACACCTATTCGTCTTATTAAAAGTCATTTCTTGAAATGTTTTATACGGACTTGTACAAGATTTTAATCTCTTCACTAAGTTCTCGAATAAACTATTGAATCGATATAGTTTTCCTCTTTTAGCCTATTTATGAGTTTGTGAGCATTTCGATTATTTTTCAACCTTTATGGACTCACTTACATATTTGAAACTTTCATAACATCAATAATTTGCATTATCACCAGAGACATATTTTATCAGTCAAACGTCAAATATTTTATTCTTCTCATTTTCAAATAATCTGTCAAAATGCTCTCGCTTAGTCAATCGCCTATTTGAGCGAGAATTTTTTCAAAATCTTGCACATTTCTATCTATTTTTGAGAAAGGTCTCGGTTGCTCGATCCTAATTAACTCTTTTCCAATTTTAACCTATCCAAACCACTTGAAAACAGTCTTCAAAGTTATATTACCATCATAGACATATTCTAACGTTTTGCGAGCACCTTTGGCACAAACTGGAAAGTCTCAAACTCTCATTACTCAACACCCGAAAAACTGGACAACATCGAGTCAATATACGATTAAATTTATAGTTCTCAATTGAGGTATACACTATACATTGAACTAGTTTTGTGAAAAAACTGGTTCTAAAAGTCAACAAATGACTTTCAGTTCGTATACTTTATCCATAACCGAACCAGCAATGTTATTGTTAGTCATTGACAGTATAACAATTGGTATCTAATTCAGTTAATAATAGAAAACCGAATTTAATTTTCACGTCCTTTCGTGTCCTCAAACTCCTTTGTGTACGTCTATGAAGCAACGTCTCTGTTACATTTATAAGATAACAGTAATCTAGAAGACAACATAATAACTTTCGTTGCTACTGAAATTAGTCTCTGTATCTACATTAAATAGAGAAACTGGCACTGCATGAAACGGAACAAAAATGACCAGTCGCGAGTGTAGATTTTCTCACACATATTTCACCACCCAAGCGCTGTCGGTGCTAACGACGGATAGAATCATTTGTGTTCATGAGCATATCAATTTTTAGAACTAGCTCACCGATTGCACGTTTTTCTGAACAAAAACGGCAATAAAAAATATTCTATTTGCAATGTTGCTTAAGTATGAAATTGATTCGTTTAACAAATAAGATTAGCGAAAATATAATTGTAGCTTAAAGTGTTTCATTAAAATGAATATAATTATTCATTGAGAACCGCCAATGTAACAGTTTTTTTAAGTGTCTACTTAGCAAAACAAATTTAAGATGCCATCTGTGTATACAAGATATGGTTAAAACAACATATACTCGTATTATCTAATCCTAATGTATTCCTTCGTGTTACCATTTGTGCCGAACAGTATTTATACACCGCAGAGGAGTAATTAGAAATGGACCGAAGTGGAACTAAACCTCAACGGGGGTGTTTGGATAAATCCAACACAGATGTTACATGTTTTATAGATACTTGTTACTAAACTAACACTAACTTGCGGCAATTTGTCATTTTGTTTTTCTTCGACTGATTAATTGCTAACAGTTGTTCCTAAAATTCAGAATTTTGGTCATGGAGTTGTGAGGATACTTTGAGTTGAGGAAAAGTTTCCTTTATAACGAATTATTCATGAGCAGAGTACAGAAAATTGACGTAGATTTAGTAGAGAATTTATTGAATTATTTATAATTTTCCGAACATGGAAAATAATATTGTCGATATTCACTAATAAAGAAATTTACAAACGAGAAGTAATTCATCGAGAATAATACAAACTTATGGGATACTCCCTACGAAAACATAAGAAGTTAGAAAATTATGTAGCTGTACATTTATGTACATTAGAACTCACACCCTCGTATTAATCGCCCGTTTTGGATAAAACACATTTAACCCTCCGTGAAACACCTAGTGATTAACAAACCCGAATGAACCAAACATTTCTATATCTTTCACAATGTAGCGCGAACACTTAAGCATCTGAAGTTATGATGCTACTAAACAGAGTAACATTGATTTTGTGATAATTGAACCTACTAGAATCTCAAGAATACTACTTATGTTTAGTGATCTTTATTTTATTTTTGTTTCTTCTATCATGAGGACCTCGAAGGTACGGCAATAAGAAGTTGTTAATTAAGTTTTTTTCTTAAGCTAAGCCAAAAAAGCTACTATTTTTGTTAAAATACCTGAAAGCTAAAAATGTATACTTATAATATTTGGTAAATCCGTTCTATTTCAATTCTCTGATAGTTCAGAAACAATGATAAATAATATAGATAAAAAATATACTACCTATAAAAAATTTCAATAACGATAGATGCAGGAAACCCCATATAGTTCAGGACAAAACTATCAAGGTAGTTCTCGGAAGGTTAAACAACTTTTTCAATATTCTTGATCATCATTTATGTAGGTAATAATAGGAATCTTTTTTTTCTGTAAGGTGTATAGAAATTAAAATCAAAAGTTCCTAATTATGACGCTATTCAAATATTTTCTAATCTTTGATTTTGTGCAATCCTCATTTATTACAGTTTCGTAAGTATAATATTTTTTTATTCAAAACGTCAATCTACAATTTTTCTCAAAACTTTCGCCTTTTTTAATCAACAAACTTTTACAATTTCTTATTAAATACTGAAAATTGATTTCACCTTGTTTATATTGCCTTCACAATATTTAATTCACCCTATCATCTGCATTAATTTCTTGGTGACTGACTTTTTGTTCGTGAAATGAAATCCGTTAATTTTACTTAATACAAGTTTTCCTCGACTGATAATCAGCCCTTTTATCTTTATAAACAGATATACTGCACATTTTTGGTTGCAATTCCACCCATATTAACTGCGCTCATGAAATTGTGATCATTGAAAGCTTCTTAGTCAAATTTAACGATATTTGTTGTATATTGAGATTAGTTCAATGCAAAACAGCCCGTCATATTTGAAAATGAGACCCATTGACTCTGTGTGTGATCAAGGTATAATTAATCAGCATATTATAGTAAATATTAAATTTTGTAAATCAATAAGTCTATTTTTCCGTTACAAGAACAGATGACTATATGTGGTGAAAATAAAAAAAAACTGTTTCGCTGCCCTTAACAAAGTATCAACGAATTAAAAATTCGTTACTGATGATACTATTGAATTTGTAGTATATAAGAGTTGACTGTACCTAGGGAAAGTATATTCTTACTACCCAGTATAAATAACGGTCCACTACTTAAGAAAAAACTGCTAAAACTGTCAAATAATACAAAGATTACAATAAATATTTACAATTTATTGCAATAAAGTAAATATTTGCGACATTTCGCTTCTTTCAGGAAATTTTGTGTTCCTCAATGTTTGCTCAATCACACGAATATTCCCTGTACATGATTGAGAATTCATGTTACTGGATTAACTTGGGAAATCATTAAACATTTCAATTGACTATTAAAATGCAAAAATAGTTGTTCTTCCAAGAAAACAATAGCGCTGGAATATCCAAAATAGTGTGTTGGCGAATTTGAATTTAGAGAAAAACATGGTGGTGTCATCTTTTACTGAGATTCAGCAGGGAGAATTGAATTTTCGTATCAAAAGTTGATCTGTCTTAGCCAACTTTGACAGATGAGTTGAGTAAGAATTGACTCTTTCCTGTTATATATACTCTCACCGCATACATTTTGGTTCATTTTTTCTAATAGAATATAATTTTATGACGATTGGAACACAGTTTTGCAATCTAATATGAACGTAATATAAAAAACAGCATCTTAAAAATGAAAAAAAAATGATAGATCAATGGAATGCAATGAGGAGCCGGAACATTCGAGTATGTATTCGATATTATACTGCTTTCATTTATCATGCCTCGAAGATTAACTCTGTTTAACGTTGGTTGCCATATTGGAGCTGATTAGCTGCTATTTATTATAGCTGTCATGAAACATCTGAAACGCACTCGATATACTCAAATGTTGAAATTATAGATTTTACCATTAAAATGACTAATCATATAGAAGTATGATGCATTGGGTTTACGGTTTATGAAACATTGCTAGATTAAAAGGTCGATACGCTGCTTCTACTCTATTCCTCTTATTTCTCCATGTAGTTACATCATTTACAAACGTTCATCCTCTAAATAGTCTAAATCATTCGACATATTACGCTTTGAATTCTCTAGCTTTTGCTTCACTTTATATTTTAAAATATTGATGTTTTTGCTAACAATACTGTAATTAATAAACGCTGTTTGGGATGTGCTGTAACGTTTTCACTGCTCACAGCTTGCGTTACTTTTGTTGTTATAAACATATAAACATATAAACCTGCCAACTTCTTTTTGTAAATAATTTTCTTCATAAGATATTTTGTCATATTATCTTTGAGTAGAAATATTTACATATTATATTTCATATCCCTTTTGTAGTTTTGTATGTACTTGTTGGTGACATACTGGGTACCTGGAATTTAAGTTGTTTAGCACAGTTTAATTTGTCCTTTGGTTGAATTATTTTTATATAAACAAATTGAAAGTTTGGTTTATTTTCTTTGGAGGTTAAGTCTTGGCCTACAGGACGTAAGCATTATGCGAAATTTGCCAGACGTGGTATAACTGGTTGCAGAATTATGTTGCTTGTAAGAGCAAAGTTGCTTCCCCTTAGAAGGTTCGAGCAACATCTAGTTGACTGTTCACGAATTAAGTTATTCGTGCAGTATTTTGTAAATTTTGCGGATTTTGGTTGTTCAGTCCGTTGAAAGGTTGTTTTGATGAGTGATTTGATAGCTGGAGTTTTTGAAATTGAGCTATTGTTGCACCTGGCTGGATTGTCGTCATGACGTGTGACCCGAGTTGGCTCAAGAAGTCTGCTGCCAACTTCATTCATATTTTCCTTTTGACTGTCAACCGATATGGAATTGATTATAAATTTCTAAATTTATCTCAAAATTTTTTATATTTGCGGAAGTCGTGATTTTTCCGGCAGAAAATTTGACAATTGGAGAGGTAGTTACCTTGTTCCTTTTGGTCAGCGACCGTGGTAGAATGAAGATTAATTTCTCCAAAGATTTTTTAAAAAAGGAGCCTTCCGCCGATATAAAATTGTTAATTGACTTCTAATAAGAAGTAGATATCGGGAAGGGACCTAGTTTTGGACATAGGACCTTTATTGGGGTTTAAAACTTGGACCTCCTTAATTTGGATTTAACGTCAAACTTTGACTCGTGGAACTACCTAGTCCGAGACAATTAACTGAATGAACTTTTTTAATTCCTAACAGCATTCCACGGATATGGTCCTATTTGTATTCTCCTGACAAGTAGGGAGCCTCATGGGAAGCTATTAGTATTTCTAATCTTTCTACTATTTCATTGTAATCATCAAAATATTTATAATCAATGGTATTGGTAGTATACTCTATTAAGATGCTATTTTCGGTTTTTTTCATATTTCTAGTTGTTATTCCTTTCAATAATGAAGAAGTTATGGAGCCAGTTCTTTCTCTCACTCGTTGCTTTTCCTTTTCCAATACTGGTTGGAAAATGAAATTATATTTACCATCAATATTATCTGGAAAAATTTTAATTGGAAGATCAGGGTTAGTTTTTCGCCCTGCCGTTTAAATGCACTTTTGAGATTGATTTTCGATACATTCTGTAAATACCCTTTTTGACATGGATAGTATCTTTTTCTATATACACTATATGTATCCGTTTTTACACTTTTTGACATAGATTTTTCGCCTTGTATATACCTTTTTAATGCTTCATTGATACCGATTTTCACCCTATATGCCTTTTGACATCGATTTTCTTCCCAATGTCTGAATGATCAAGTGACTCGAACACATCGTATATGTTATGATATACTAATCATCCTCAAAAGTAGATAAACGAAACAAATCGTGCTAGAACCAGAATAATTCAAAAACCAACTAAATTAATAATTTTACAATATTACTTAGATAAAAAAAGCTTTTTTGATACATTCCATTTATTTTTCCCGACGTCCCTGCCTTCGACGACGGTTTCCCGCCAATTGCTGATGTCACGCGCCCTTCAACCGGTAACACGCCAACCGCGACCTTTGAACGGGCGCTCTCCAGCGACCCTACCTCTACTGTTATACTTAAATGTTTTTGTAGCTGTTGAAATTTCATAATAAAATTAAGTTTAAAACATAATGAACTAACAAAACTTACCTATGATTACATTGTTGACATGCAAAGCATTCTAAATGATACACGTTACTTCTAGCTCTCATGACCATTTCGAAAGCAGGTATAACTTTTGAACAGGCGGCACAATAACCGGTATTACCGAAAAGTCTTAAATAGTCTCGTTTGCATAAAATTAAATTCGCCTTGGTATACAAGGTTGAACCAACTTCACCAAGTCTACAATCACAACATCCACATTTGAGACAGTCTTCATGCCAAAACATGTCGAGAGCTTTGAGTAGAAATCGTTCAGTAATAGGTTTAAGACATCCTGCACACTCTTGAGACGTCTGCCCAGGCGTTGATTTCGTTGCCTCAGTCTTCGACACATCCATCGTCATCATAAGGCCGTTAGGCCGAGATTTCACCTATAACCAAAAAATATGATAATAATAAATAATAATAATGTGATTATCAATTTTATCAAGATAACTTTTGAATAGTGGTCAAAATATAGTTACATAGGCGAGTTATGTTCAAGATAGGAGGGCCAAGTTGTTATCCAATGAAAAAAATCAAGTTGCTAATGAACATTCTGTTGTTTCAATTTATATATATTTAATATTTGTCATGCTACTGTTTGCTACAAGATTCGAATTGCAATATGGGGGTAATTAAGAAGTGACAATTTAAAATTCATTGCTTCTGTCTGTATTCTAATCCACTTATGTTTTTTCTTATTCAGGTATTGGATTATTAGATTAAATTAGGTTATAGCTAAAAATATCATATACTTAACTTCAATACTATCAATTAATCTTCCAATAATTATTAGGCAATTGGGGAAATACTACTACTCTTTCGTTCAAATTATTTATTCTACAATTAACAAATTTTTGAACATTTCAAAATGCATCTGCATTACTTCTCATCCGTTAATATTCTTGATATAAGTTTTAAATTATTAATTGCTTTTTCTTCGTATTTTAAAACGACTGAGACTGAAGGAAGTTCCTGAAGATGATAACCTGGATATCGAAACGCGCGTCAGACAGTACAACTGTGTTGGTGGAGTGGTAGTATAAACAGTATGTTCAACGTGAACAACGTATCCAGAAATTCCAACTTAAGACTGAAACAGCTGCTACTCATACTAGATGTGTTCAAAAAAGCGGTGAATTATTTTATTGGGCATAAAACGGGAAAGTAACAATTTTTGAAGTAATGCCCTTCATAGTACTACCTCAATGCAAACAAAATTCACTTATGCCGATTTCAAATAGTCGATAAAGTTGCTACATTTTCACCATGGATATATGTTAGCATTTTGTGAGCTTATTCGTAATTGGTGATTGAGCCATGCGTGATTCATATATTTTTCAAGTTTTTATATAAAGCGCTTGAAATTCACAATAATATAAAGAAGTGGTTACTACATTTAAGTTGATGTATTTGCTTTATGGCATAGGAATAATTATAGTGACAAATATGTTCAGCAATGTCAGAAACACGCACATATGTTTTTTATTTGAACGAGAAAATAACACATAGGTAATAAAAATTAACTCTTTACCTCTTTGTAACTAAATTTATTTACGTAAACTTACTAATGGCATAGGGCTATTGATAGCATACCTATGACATTCGCAAGTTTCTATAAAAGCACTGTTTATCTAGAAGCTGGACATCCGATTATTTCAATTTACTTTGTAGCCTCACCTAATATTTCATAAAAAATACAAGAAACCCATACAGAAAATGAATAATGTCCGCTCCAAACCAAATAAACTTCCTTGACAAAATATTAAAGTATATGTGGAAGTAGATTGGATTCTTTTTAGTTGATTACAGTAGTCAATTTGGATAATGGGTAGATATCTGATATATGCAGGGCACCCTAAGTGTATTACAGATAGTGATAGGATATAGTAGTATTGATGACGACGACGAACTACCACTAACAGCGGCGGGGACTAAGTGTCTGTTTTTTTGCATAATTTTTTTTAATATGGATAGGTACATTCTAACAACTCTTTAGTAAAAAATATTTTACGACTTATGTCGATAAATTAGTAATTTCATACTTCTTCGACTTGTTTTGAATTTTCAATTGGAAAATTCTACTAAGCGGTTACATGTGACAGTTTTTCATTAAAAAAGATATAGTTAGTCAAGGAAATTTTGTTGAGCTCCAGAAAGCAGATAGGACAGACAAACAGACAGACAGACAGGATATACAAACTAACCCACGAGTCCAAGAATAAATCAACTGACGGTTTATCCGGCAGGGTATATTCTTTTTAATATAAATTCACAGCTTTCGAATAACTATGTATAAGATATTATATAATTATCATCGAAACGCCATTAATTCCCGAGGAGCATAGCCGTATGTGGTGCATTGAAAATTTCACGAAGCTTTCCAGAGGAGCGACAAAGAGATTTTGGATGCCTGGTTTATAATTTGTAACGGCGATTTGGAGACTGACATACACACATCCCAATCAAGAGATGAAAGTAGTGGCAAAAGCGTTGGTAGAAAGTATACTTAGTCGATTTGGTGTGCCATTGAAATTACACTCAGATTAAGGAACAAGTTTTGAGTCTAAAGAAGATTTACAATTTAATAAAACCTTACATATACGACTTCGAATATTTGTCAGTAACCAAGAGGATTGAGATGAGCCACTATCCTTTTAGGGAGAGATCTTCGTTTACCAAGTCACCGGCTGGATGATACTCCATTGGAGTATGAGCTTGACGGCGCAGAACTGCTCAATATTAAGTGAGTCACACAAAATGGAAAAAGTTGGCTATTACTAGACAAAAACTAACATGTTCTGGAATATCGCAGAAATTTATATATAGCTATACCGTAGCAGAAGAGTTGAACATTGGAGATACGTAGCGGGTAATTCAGAGTAATAAAGTGAAGTACTAGTTAAGAAATTGTTAAAGTGTTATAATTAGTATAATAATTTTTTAAATATGGTTTCCTGAAGTTTTGATTCTTTATTTATCGACTTGTATAATTTTATCGACGAACCTTAACCATGAAACCTTACAATATATAATTTTCAATGCTGCGAATTCTCTTTTTTGTGGTCATACCGCGTATTTTCACCATTTATAAGAAATTTCACTCGTGTTTTATTCTGTTTTCATATTATAGAGTTGTCTGCAAAATTTCCAACCTAACTAAAAAACAAGATATTTATTTCTACATTCATTTTTATTTTTAACAAGGTCCTCTTCTGAGTTTATACTATTTTTCCATCGAAACTCTAATATTTTTAACCCTTCCAAATAATAGTTCCCGTATTTTTTCTTAAAATAGGCGTTTACGTATGCGATAAGTCTATTTCTGGTAATTGGGTGCTAGCTCTGGTGAATACGGTAAATGGACAACCGATTTGAAGTGCAATTCGTAAATTTTAGCCATGGAAATCAATCCCATGACTATCTCAAAAACCGTCGCTCTCACTTGTCCAGCCGATGAACAGGTTCGCCTTTCCCAATCTATTATCTTGACTGTTTTTTCTTTTCAGTAGTTTAATGTGGATCCAGATTCCTTCTACAGCTGAATAGACGCAAAAAATCCAAATTATTTTACTTAAGTCGCGTCAATAAGACCTAAGAAATGCGTGCATAATTCTTCAGTCAATATATAGCAAATGCATCATTTCGATATTTTAATAAGCTCTTCTATCTCTCTAATCTTAACCCAACGTGTCATTTGATGAACTTCGATGACAACGATCATTGTCGCACGAACTAGGCGTCCAAAATGGCAATAATTTCAATGAAAATCTCTCGATATACTTTCCAATATTCATAAGTACTCACATCTTCATGTTGAGTTTTGTAAAATTTTGCAGACTCTCGTATATCATGATTTTGTTATAATTTTTTTATTCTATCAATGACTTTTAGATCTATTTTCCAAATATTGAGATATCTGCCCCATGTAAATAGCATCTCAATTATCAGAAAGTGCCATATATATGTAATATTAATTGTTTAAATTTTGAAATAGCCTGATTAAATCAACAATTGATCCATTTTGGAGCAATCCATTCGAATATTGTAAAGGGAGATATATTTTTTGTGTATTGAATTAATTCGATTTCATTTTTATTGAATCAACTTTAACGAATGCCCCCAACACATCATTTCATGAAGTGTCTATCGTACCTCAAAAGCATCAAAATTTAAGCTTATAACCCGGTATATCAAATCATTTCCCCTTTGTATTACTTCATCTAAAATTCAAACACTCAGCTAATCAAATAATGTAAATATATTTTAGCATCTTACTGTTTAATGTTAAACTTTGGACTACCCTAGAAAATAAACGATAACAGAACAATGAGCACCATCTAGCCGCAATCTTACCGCCTCGACTTAACCTGTTAAGATCGCTTCCACTTACAGGCTCGCTGCTTTTATTGATTTTAATTGTGACATGTGTTTATATTCACTAGGTAGGTATCTGCCGAAGTTGATTTTTCCGCACACATATAATATGCACGTAAATATTAAAAAAAAAAACTAAATAGCATAAAGAACTATCTTCTTCAACTGAAATAAAATAATTTCTGGCCGGTTTACTGCTACTATTTATTGATAAAGATGATTTTTCAGTGGGTCTGACAATAAAATAATCAAGTATAGTCTCTTTAATATATATATTAAGCCCTTTCGTATAACTCCATTACAATTTTGTTATGAAATATTTAATTCATGAGATTTAAAAAAGCTATTCCAAAATGACAATGAACGTTCGTTGTAAAGTTGTAAAATAATAGAGTATATTATAGAGAAAGAGTCAACATATCAGATTCCGAAATCGCACTTTATTGGTCTAATATGAGTATTCTAAATTTCATGAATTGTGGAGCAAATCACGTGATAAAGTGTGAACAAATATCAACTTACAAGTTACGACCGGCTATATCCGACCTTGTATCGATACAGGGGAATTTGGTACTTCCAACATAGTAACAATTACATGTAAATATATGTTCTAAAATGATTGGAAAAAATAAGAAGAAGAAATAAAATAACAATTCAGATGATTGGGTTATAATAGTAAACCACCATCATAAATTGAATCGCTTTGATCGAACTCTTCGAAAAATTGGAAAAATAGTGGTAGGTTTTTGATTCAACATAATGTGACATACATTAAGATATACGTATGTTCGTACCAAATGGGCTTGAAAATTTATTGCAAGTCAGTTAGAGTTGGGATAAAAGGTTTTAGATACCAAGCATATTTTTGAAAAGACAACTCTCCGTATTCTAGCTTCCTATTTTTTCTACAAAGTCACAGAGCCGAAAGAGCTGGAAAGTTCCTCCACCAAGATTGTTTTGAAACTTGAGAAACCTGGTATTATATGAAAAAATATTCAATGCTTAATAAAATATTGTCATCATATGATAGTTTTATCTCATTTGTTTGTAATGATTACTAGATAGCACAGTGTGAAAAATTGTTATTGTCCAAATTTATTATTGAAATTTCAAAATGCGCTTACATATTTTTAGGCCATTTAATTGAAACAGTATAAACTTAAAAAAGAGATTCAAATGACATCACAATTTCCCTTTATAAGGCGATACTACATTTTAATTCTAAACAAATATTCAATATTAAATATGTAAATGATTGTTTCATTTATACTTAATTTATATTTTAAATACTAAAAATTTATGCTCAGTGCCGTACTATGTGTAATTTTAAAAAAGAATATATATTTGATAGAAATATTAAAAACAATATTCACTTAAGTTCAAGTTTTTTTAAATAAAATGTACAAATGATAAATAAATATCTTAAGAAAAATATACCGAATAAAACTTTTTTATTTTTTAATCATTAAATATTTTTTAACCACGAGTTACATACTTATTGTGTTTTAAAAAAGTCGACTTGAGAATCGAAAAGTAGACTTCCAGCAATGATTAATCGACGATAATCGAAAAATTTAAAGTCCATCCTAAAATGAAATGTCGACAAATTACTCTGACATATTTTGTATATCGGTTTTTGTCACAATACCAAAAACGAAATTAGAATAATTCTTCTGATGCGTCTAGAATGTTATATTTAATCTAATTAAGTAGACCGAAATCATCAAACTTATCTCGAAAAACTTGAACAACTCAAAACAATTTGGATAATAAGAATAGTCCATTACTAAATTACGGACTTCTGCAACAATAAAAATATAGTAGAACTGGACAGAGCGATATCAGTGGCGTACTTGGAAGAAAGTAAATCCGTCTACTACATTGGAAGTTGGCGTAATTCACAATTACATCGAACGAGCTTAGAAATATCATCAGGATTGACAGGATGATAAAATTTGGTTTTTTGTCGTCTTCAAACAAATTTTTTTAAGACTGTTCTAATATCTAGAGAGATAGTTAACGATGTTCTTTCAAGCTTCGGATGGTTAGTTATATAAACTAAGAAATATTTTCTGTCAAGTTAAAATAATGTTATTTTACCGACCACGAAATTTTGCGCATACAAACTGCGTGGTGTGAAGTTTAGTACCTTGTCCGCTTCATCGTACAATCCAATAAATCTGTATCATATGTTTACATGATCACTTATTTTGTTACTTAGTTTTGCACAGAAAATATACCATAACAAAAACATACGAGATTGTATAACTATGGAAAAAGATTTTGATACAAGTCAACTTTGAGAACCTTTAAGCAACGCACAAAAAGCTCAAAAAAAGCACGACGAAGAGATGTATTAACTTTTTGGTCACCCAAACGTATCATTCATATATGTCGCAAAGTGATTCTGTAAGTGCTGAAGAATATGTTAAACGGTTTGATTATAATATATATTATTGCCCATTCACTCCTATGACAAAAGTCTTTTTTGAAATTTCACTTGACCCAATGCTGTTAATTGTTAACCTTCTGACAAGTGTAGGATTGACTTGGTTGCTTTCCAAAACTTCTCTGGCGACTTGTGTCCAATATTTAAAGACACAAATTATCGTCAATAATCAAAATATATCACGTGAAAGTTACTTCATTAAAAATATATGTGGCATTGAAAATTCTCGATATAAAACTAGTATCAGCTTTTCGGAATTTTGTTCAAAAGAACCGTCGAATATCGTCAAAGTCGATTCAATCAATGGGGACTTGTTATTCTCGAGGAACATATTGGAGTTCTTAATTTGTTGTGATGGTATCATCATCTGTTTAAGAGCAAATAATGTCAAAGTTTTCATAAAAAGATACAAAGTTTTCACTAGTCCTAAGCCCTGTATAGCATGTAAAAATTTCAATATGATTGAGATGTTCGTTTATTAATTGTAATTTATAAACATTTCATCAAAACGAAATGGTTGAAATCGAAATTTAAAAGTAGATCATAGCTAAATAATTGGTAACCATACGCTTAAAATTAATACCAAACTTGCAATGGAATATCGAATGACAGGTTAGATATCACACCATCAACACATTGAAATTCCGGTATGAAATAGAGTTAAAATCAATACTCTACCTAATTATTATATGGAACAATTGGAATGTCTCAAGTGTCTGGTTTAGTTTGTTCTCCAACGTTCACAAACTTACAAATAGACAGAAACATGTGTAACTACAGACTCTAAAATTAGAGTTGAATAAAGGTACTATTGAGAAGCCTCTGGACAACAACAATAAACGTAAAATTTCTCAAAGGATTATTTATACGTACAAAATTCGTGTATATAGTGTACAGAGAGAAAATAAAATCTGCTAGGGAAGAAATTAACTATTAATTGGGTATGTATATAACAATATTATATTGTGTGTTATTATATATGTTTTATATTTATTTGATTTTTTGTGTGTCTTAAACTATGTAGAAAAAATAATGACAATGGATTGATATTTAAGACTTTTTCTTAAGCAACAATTGCGGTTGGATTAATTCTAACTAGTTCATTATCATCGGTATATAGCTGCTTGTCGGTGTTTTAGCAGCTGTGAGGAACCGATGAAGTGGCTATCTTTTTGCGTCGTTTTGTGGAATTCCTCCAATTTTGTTGACACGGGCTCTCCATTTCTTTTTTTTTGCTATATCTGTAACCTTTTTCCATGTTAAGTTTATCTGTTGCAGTTTTTTCTCGATAGTTCTTCTCCATGTTCGTTTAGATCTACCTCTTTTCCTTTATCTCTTGTATTATAATTAAATGCTTTTTTGGTTATTTTTGTTGCTGGTATCCGTAGTCTCTGGCCTATCCATTTTTGTTTCGTAATCGTTACGCTTATTTTCTCTTCTTCAGTTTGTTGTAGATGACTGTTGATGAATGTTTGAATTTGCTGAAAAAGTATACGACGTTGAATCTATAATTCAATAATATGAATAACTAAATACATTTTGTTAATCAGTGTAGATAGTCGCTAATTGATTAAATCAAGAATGTCAGTAAAAAAAAATTGATTAGCTTTCTAGAATAAAAAGAATAATTTCATCAAGTTAATTAAGTAAAAACCTACATTAGGGGGTGGAAAAGATCATTTCAGCGATTAACGATTCGTTTCTATGATTAATAACTACTGTGGGTATTATCTTCTACTTCTATTGACTACATTTTGCTTTTAATTAAACAAGTGTGTTAAACTAAAGTGATACCATGTCATTTATTCTCCGAGAGTTTCTAGTATCATGGAGAATAACATTTTCATGTAACTTGTGAATGACTAATTCATTGAATAAAAGATTAAATGTCTGCTTCAAAAGGAAGTTGCGTGATCTTCATTCAGGCCGGAAAGTGTATACAGGATGGAACAGTTTTTGGTTGTTGACATGTGAAGTTCATAAATTTAGTGACTTAAAAATACACATGCAAGGAGTAACTGGAATAAAAAATTTTGATGGATATGTCACATCAAAAATGTGTTTATTAAACGGATAATATCCACATATTTCATATCCGCACTCATGAAGACAACTCTAGCCGCGACTTTAAGGTCTATTTTGTTATTTTTATTACACATAATAGTTAAGCGACATGATATCATGATATACGAAGATATTAGGAGTATCACTACCGATAGAAAAATTCATTTTGGCCACTGCGATACTTCACGAATTTGTGAGCTGGTGCATTGTCCTGATTAAAAGACACTTCTTAGCAAATACGATCGTTTTTGATTAATTTTTTCACTCAAACGTTGCGATATGTTTCCATAATAACGACCGTTGTTGATTTTTTCTTTTTTCAAGTTAGACAATTAAAATTATCACATGCGCATCTCAAAACGTTGACTCCATGATCTTACCGATCTTATTTTATGAAGTGGAATGAAATACAAACGCTTGATGTTACTATCAGATCAGAGCAACATATTTTGAATAATTTTCTTAGCCAATTCAGAAAATTTCCTAAAATGACGTTTAATTTCACGATCTTTGAGTATAAATCATACTTGGATAGAAACTGTTTATTATTTTCAATAAGAATCTTACAAATATTCTTAGTATTTTGATTTACTATATTTTATTGTAAAATAATAGAGTAGAGTTCAAGTTAATAGAGTTGTATAGTTACAACATTGCATAGTAAATTTACTAAGTATCCTTTTGATAGATTTGTGAATAGATTTACAAAATTCTATACTAAAATTACTTATCAAATTTTCTAGTAGTACCGCTTAGTAAATTTTATGAAATGTTTTGTGATTTTCTAAAACTGAATGAATTGTTTATTTTTATTTTATTGTAATTTTCAACATTGTAACATAGTTAGAAATTAGAAATATGGATCAGGCACACAATATAATCAAAATTCGGGCTTCCAACACCGGAGATGTTAACCTGGTTAACGAAACTTTTAAGGTATTAGTCTGTCAATTCGAAAAACAAGTACGTATGTGTCTAATTGCAACTTTCCGAAATACATTATTCATATATAAGCCCTTTTATGATCAAATAAAGTTTAAATGGCCATATGGTGTCATCATAAATAAATTGCGTTATAAATCATCGTTAATTTCAACATACATCGAAGAAAAGAAAAATTTAACCACTGCTTCTTGCTATATTTTTATATTTTCCATGCAATCCTTGTTTAAGATATAACGCAACAAGAAATAAATGAGAATAAAAAAATATTGCGGAATGGATAGATAAATTTTTACGGTAATCCAGAAGGATGTATCTAAGGCCGTTAATGGTTATTTAGGAAGGGCAGTGTCGCATCATGTTCAAGAATCTTTTTGATATTTAGTGCGGATACCGTTATAAATACGACAGCAAGATTTTCTTTTTTTATATCAGTTTGTAAAACAGAAAATGTAGTTTTAGGATGACATAAGCTCGAAAAGCAGCACAGTTAGTTAATCAATTATGAATATTTGTACCAAAAGTATGTGATTCTCAATATATTTTATATATAAATTTTAAGTTGGAGTATGCTTATAGGTTAATGAATGACGACCGTTACATCAATTACATCAAAGAAAAATAGCACGTAACCGTAACAATTAGATAAATAATTAATATTGAAAGCATAAGTGTAGGAAATACAATAATTTGTAAAAGATTTTAAAATGCGATTTGTTTAATTCTAATTTCTGTTCATTAAAGCTTTTTGTGCCAAGAACCATCCATTCTTTTAGTAATATTTAGGATTATTTTGTCGTTATACGAAGTTATGTATTCATTCTATTTTTACAGGGGGTGGTCTAGATATATTTATAACTTTCTAAACTGATTTTCGGTGTGATTATAAGACATTAAGATGATTGACAAATGGTGGACTCGCATGATATTGATTTTATAATAAGAAATATTTATATATGTTACTGTGAATGTCAAAAATGAAGTATATGTTAAGATACTCTGGTGCCTGTTAACATCCACCAAGGTAGTTGGTGAATGACCGTTATTTATCCTCTTCATGACGATTTCGGTCATTCACCGGCGACTCGGTGACTCGTGACACATCATAGACCACGACGACTTGGTCAATGTTCATTATGACCGAAATTATTATGCCTGCCTGATTGATATAGAGAAATAATGATGGTTGGAAACAGAAGTTCTGGGCCAGTATATCACTAATGAAGTCACAAATTGTTACAATAAATAAAATCATAAATAGATGAAAATTGTTGTTGTTTTTGGGTTAGGTTAGTTTAGGATTAGGTAAGGTTAGGTTAGGTTAAACAAACATCCACTCCTGGGAGCTGTAAGACCTTGAAGTTGGTGGAGTGGCTCAGTAACTTTCTCTCTTCTTGTGCCGTCTTGACGGACTGGTGGAGAGGAGTGAAGCTAAGAAACAGCTCAAAAATCCAAAGGATTAAGTGTTGTACGCTGATGTAATGACAATTTGTTGTCCTCCCGGCGTACGACACTCCCGAGGATTGAGGAGGGTGGTTTAGTGGGTGAGAGTCCCACACAAACTCACAGCATTTGCACCCGCCCGTTGTGAGGAAGGCATTAGCTTCCACCCTACCTTTGAGCAAAAAAAAAAGGTTAAACAAACATAACCTCTTCGTTACATGTGTTAAAACAAAATAGCGTAACGACGCATTTTCGACTGCGTTCAGTGTCTGAAGCAGCGTATATATGATGTTCTCGCTTTTCGAATTAACACTGGCGTTTGTTAACAATCACACAAATTGTAAATCGCCGAATCTGAGGTTCACACTATCTCCTCCGTGTATATTAACATTCACCGGTGTATGTCCGATTTAAGTATAAATTAAGAACAGTTTTCGATTTACACCATCGAAATTGGTGATTGTCGACATACACTGGTGCATCTTAACATTCACTAATATTGTACATTCACAGTAACATATATACATATAAACTTATACGTTTCCTTTTACTTCAGCTTCACATTTCTCATAAAACTAAAAGCTGTCATGTGTGCTTAATAATTTTGGTCATAAAGAATAATTTTATTCAAGTTATAGAAACGTATTTTATATTTTGTAAGGTATGGTATTAAATTTCTTTAATTTCTTATTTCTTAGACCTTTTGATATATGAATGCATCTAAATGTTCTTGGTTTTAGGTCTCTTTTTAAAATTACTTTTCTTTAAGTCTTTATCAAAATATGATATTGACACTAACAATTTGCTTATTTATATTGATCTATAGATCACCTTCATCCTGAATATATAGATATTTTCCATATAGTCCGTTCTAACAAGAAACAACAAATAATTATCCTAAAATTACTTATTAATCTACATTGTTTATAAAAGCCGTATGTGTGGTCTTCAAATGTTCAAATAGTTCAACCCAATTCCAAGTTGAAATTTACAAATATCCACTATTGAAAATCAGTTGGACCGTGCAATATTTATTTTAAGTTTTATGGTTGTATATATCCAATATTTACAATGATTTGGAAAGGTTAAAATAACCCCACATCTGGCTTATGCTACAAGAACGACCACACGCATATTCTCAATAGTTTCATTTTTGTAAAGATAATATTACAATAAGATTTCATGAATACTTTTTGTCGCATAAAAGTTGATTTTTTTCTTAAATTGAGCTTTCACTTGAATTATAAGCTGTTTATTTTTGTATTTACTGATAAAATATTCATTTAAAATCACTCCACATTACTAGAGGGGTACAAACACATCTACAAAATGTGGATAGTCCAAAAAAACGTATATAGGAGAGGAAAACCCTTGACGAAATGAAAACATTAGCAGAAGGCAAGAAATATTGGAAACATAGTGTAGAGGAACTGGTACTGGAACGTCGTCTTGTCAACAGAAAAGTTTTTAGAGGTTTTATCGTGTGACCTAAATTATAATTACATTTCCAGATCTTTCATCTTTCTAAAAATGAAATAAAATTTGTTTTTACACTTTCTATTTTTTTATTTTGAGATCCTTAAGAAGTTTTAAATATATTTCAAGTTGTCGATATATAATTGAGAAAATATCGGTCTTATAGCTTTGCAATATATTCATAAAAGTTATTATATTATATACATCAAGTTGTTGTATAGAATACCCAGTTAAATTTGGATAATTATCAGTAATTAGAATCCATATCCCATAACAAGGTCTGATTGTAAATTAATCAAATATTTTAACGAGATGCTGGGATAGAAGATTTCTACAAATCATACCATAAAAAAACTAAAGTTTCTCAAGACAATCTTTAAACTGTTATCATGTAAAAATAATGTCCGCATTTGAGTAGCAAGCAATTTGGAATTTTTAAATTAGACGAGGAGTACGGAGGTTTTATCAAAATATAGTTCAAAATATCCGAATATATTTTGTGAAATACCCGACTACTCTATTCGTCTTATCTCTTTGGTAATCCTACATTTTAATTCCTGAACGTTGGTAGGTTTTATTTTATTAACAATCAAGTAAATTCAGAAGAAATAGTTGGAAGAATTTATGTCAGCTAATGGCGGGGACTATTCGTAAAACAAGACCTACTAATCCATCTTCTACTATTATCAAGTATTTCCGAGGGTCACCCACTTACTGAGGATAATCTCCGTCTTGTTGCAGCCCTTGATCTAAAATCACTCATGATCAAGTATGAAGTTTCGGTTAGGATATGAGTTATTAGGCATTTCTTGTGGACTTCTACGCACCATATCCCGATATTATTTCAAGTCCAATTCCTCAGGTTTCATCTCCGCCAACATAAATTGATTATTTAGTTGTTTTTGTTGCATTTATAGCCAATTTATATATCTTTTTAATTCTCAATGAAACTCCGAAATAACCTCATTTATAGGTAACATTGTATGAAAATCCTTGTTTTCACAAATGAAAAAAATACAGGGATATCATTTTACAAAAGAAAGTTTATTATTAATATATTCACAATAAAATAAAAATACCGACAATAATGTGAATACTTTCAGAATATCCACAATACAAAAACGAAAATACTCGTTCTATATTTGAAAATCACTCTGTATGTAGAGTGGTACAACGGTAGCAAAAATCGGATCTTGCATACGATTATAAAATAGTTTAGTGATATAACTCTAAAATATTAGTGATTCCCCGTTTTATTTATTTTTATTCCGCGAAATGGGTCCACAAGCTGGCGCTGTTTGGCTATTATGGGATTCTAAAATTCGGCGAAGGCTGCAAACTTTGATGTACGTTTGGAATACCAGGAATTATGAAATTCGGCGCCAACTTGGATATTTCCTATATATATATATATATATATATATATATATATATATATATATTACTTTTTATTATAGCAGGCAGTTTATTTACATTGATTCTTTTAAATAATTTCTAGGAAGGTCTATTTTTATCTACGTTAGTTAAGTAATAGTGAATTATTATAGGTTAGTGTAGTGTACAGTGTTTAAATAAATTTATAACGTAAGATACAGTGTCTATTAACGAACCCCACGAATAGAAACCGTATAAATAAATAAGAAAAACATTAGAATATTATTGGATAACAGTGATTTAGACATTGAAGGTCTGTATGATTTTATATTATTTGTTCATATCCAATTATTTTTATGTAGTCTGTTGATTTCAGTCGAGCTTACCTCACTAATTTATCTCTGGTGATCCTTTAAGCTATTATTTGTTCTCAATTAGCACGTTTTATGTTTGCTCGTTTTCACTTGATATAATGTTTTTGTTGTCTATTGCCTGAGTTGATTGGACCCGTTTATAGGCCGCTTTCAATTTTTTGTTGTATTAGTAAATTTGTTTAGTGAGGAGCTATAGAAATTTTATTTTCAGTCTGATTAAGTTATTGAAGTCCCTCATGGTGTTTTTATCATTCATATATCAAGCAATTGATAGCATTCAGGAAAATTGATTTTCAGAAATTTTGTATTATATTTTCGGATAACTCGACTTAGATTTGGAAAGTTCATTTATATTTCTAGCTCTATGAAGCTGAATTTCATGATTTAAAGAAAAATGTATCATGAGATAAAATTCAAGTTTTTCTTATTTTGATGTAATATATAATCAACTCAAATTTTTATCATCATTTCATTTTTTATTTTCAAGTCTATGGCAATTATTATTTAGTTTTTCAGAAAAGAAATATAGGACTGTAAGAAATAAAGGTAAAACACTCTGGCCTGTACAATATAGACTGTTTCAGCTTTTGACGACGACTTTACCAATTAGTTAATTATATTTTACTTTCAAGACTTTGGATTAAAAACAGGTTCAATTAACTAAAGTACCGGATTATAAATTTAATATCTGCAGTTGCAGAATCGATTAGCAAAATTCATAATCAATCTTAACATTCCAATTATGTTTGGACGAAGATCAAAGAGGGCTAATATTCCAATCAATGCTACCAATTAAATTGTGCTAGCAGTGGTTACAGAGTTGATGAAAAAAGCTAATTAAAATCTGTTGAAATTCTTTCTGTCAAGTTATATATAAATTCCATGGTAGGTGATGATTTTACGGAAATCATTGTCGCTAGCTTGTTGATCTTTCAATGTATAAAATAAGAATAAATTGTACTGGAAAAACAATACAAATAATATGTTTCGATATATTTCAGCGATAAAAACCATACAATTATTGATAATAATTGTGAGAAAATTATTACTGATGTTGTTATTATTCGAAGTACTATTTTTTTTGTTGCTGAACTAATTATATTCTCGTCTGCCGTTCACGATTGATTTTCATTTTTCAATTAATGTGAATATATGTGTACCTATGTAAAAATTTTTTGAATGCGATCTCAAACCCCGTTTACCAGCGAAGCAATGGTAAACATAGGAATATTCAAATTTGTGTTGTCCAACATTTTCTTTTCAAGAATTTTGAGGACGGTTGATAATTATGTAATTTTTTTATTACTTTCACAATAAATGGTAGCTATAGAACAATAATTTCACAAGTTTGTATCTGTCTGGATAAGGTATTTCAATATATTATTGGCTAAAACACTAGATCAATCTAAAATATTACTCAATTTTCTTTAATTATCTAATAGCCTCAACCATTATTGCCTATATTAATGACTTTTATACTGTTTCTAAAGGTAGGATGAATTTAGACATACTGTCTCTTACTCACCCAATTTATTCACATAATTAAACTAGATTATTTATGATAATTCACTACCTACTACCTATATAATTTATTTGAATTCACTGGTTTACTATTTTGATCGGTTCACTATGACATTGAATTATATACTGACTACTCGCTCCTGAACAAGCTCGTATTCATACCCTTGAATAATTCTAGAAAGTAAACAAATAAATAAAGACGCCTTCTTAGAAATTGTTTATAAAATATTTTTATATATATATATATATATATATATATATATATATATATATATATATTGAAATGATCAGAAATCTAAAAGCAAGTAGGTACATAATGAAAATTTATAATTTATTGAGATTAGTTTTACTAAAGATAATAATTAAACTAAAGGCAGAAAATCGATAAAAAAATAAAAGAAATTGAATTAATATTTGCAAGTTAATTAATTATAGTTATTTTATATATAAGGAATTATTTATTAAAAATGATATATTCTAAAAGGATTGCATATGTACAAATCATAATTTGTATCATAGAATAATGTTATTAATTATAAATTAATATAAAACTTAGTGGAAGATTGATTTTTTTTTAAAACAAAATATATGAAACTGATGCCAAAATGACCCATAATAGTGAAAATTCATAAACTATTAATTAAATAAAAGTTTATTTAAAAACATAAATATAAGAACTGACAAGTGTTTGAAAAGTGAAGGACATTGTGAGGAGACAAGAGAAAAAATCTAGTCAGTCATATTATATGGTTGCTATGTAAAAAAAAAGAGGATCAATTATTGAAAAAGAGTATCAGCAGAAAAGAGAATGGGGAGTGCAAAGTTATAAGAAATAGAAGTTAAAATTGAATCAAAATACAAAATAATTTCGAATTAGTAAAGATGAATGGAAGATAAATATCTGGACTGAAGAAAATCCAATGAGTTGAAGATTTGTTACTGACAATTCACAGAAGTAAATGCAAGTTTTAGATCTGATATTGCAAGATATTATCATCTCAGGTCAGTTCCTTCACGTATTATTGGCCAATAATAATAATAATAATAATAATAGTAACAATATAAAATAATTTAGAAAAAAAAAAGGAATATTACCTATACTTACGTTGATAATGGATAAAATTCCTTATTTGTGAGGTTAAGATTCCTTTTCCGTAGAAATAATATGAATTGTGTAGTATAATTAAATTTTGTTCAATGTATCATATGTAATCCTTCCACAGAAATAGAACTTCTTGATTATATCATATAAAATTGACATAATTTTCTAGTATTTTCCTTATATTGTACATCTAAATAATAGAATATTCATCTGAGTCGATTTATAACAGATAACTGTGTAGAATTATCAAATTAGAGGAACGGCTAACTTCAGGTTAGACTCATAGGCGTACTCAACTACATTTTATTAAACTTCATTTGAATTAAAAATAATACAATTAACTTTTAACATAAAACTTTTATTGATTTGTTAAAAGGAAAAACATCCATAAGTTATTTATTTATGCCAGAACTCAAAGAGAGAATGAGTTTCATGCCCGGCAAATAACGTGCTAGCGACAACAATAGAAAAATAAAAACAATAATAAAAACAATAATAGAGGTAGAAATAAATATAATTACATAATATATAATATATAATATAATTTTCAGTTAAGTGGAATATCACCTTTCGTCATAATAGAATTCAATTGAATTAAAGTCGTTTGTTCGTTGTTATCATATATATATATAAAAAAGTAGTATTGTGGTTCAAAATATTTTCATAAAGACTGAAGTTAAGTCGAAACGTCAATTTTTTATCAATCTTTTACAAACTATTAAAAAAACTAATTTTAAAACAGAAGAGACCGAAAATCAAGAACATTTAGAAGCACATATACATATATATATATATATATATATATATATATATATATATATATATATATATATATATATATATACATACATATATATATATATGAAGAAAAATAATTTCAAACTCTTTCTGAGAACATTTGCAGCCAGCGCATTTATCAAATTTTAAGCTCTCTCATAATAACCCAGCAGAACCGACTTCACGGTCCATGTCGTGGAAGAGTTCTTAATAATACAAGAGAGAAAACCAATCTCGCGTGATTGGCTAATTCCTCCGTTAATAACAGAATAGCTTAAACCGATTTATTAATTTGATATTCTATAATAATATGTGTATAAAACTAGGTTTGTATAACGGAAACTTTCTTCGAATAAACCATATGTACCAATGTATATTGATATAGAGGAAATATGTTTATTGTTAATAATTTCAAATAAATCCTTTGATGATTTTAATCTTGATGACCACAGAAGTACAGTAGAAAAAATATAATGACTTATAAACTGTTTGTGCAATATATTATATTTATTTTTCAAGTATTAGTAGGGTTTGTACGTGAATTATCAGGTTCAAAATAAAGGTTCAAACTGAGATTATAAGGACTGTAACAAGTCGAATTTGTTTAAAATATTCAATATTTTATTTAGGTCAACTTAATTCAGTTGCTCCTGTTTCAGCTTTCAAAGAATCTAACTGATTTATCAGCTTAAATTGAGAGAAAAGGGAATTTCCCAACAACCCATTTAAAAAAAATAGACAGATAGTAAATCTATACACAAAACTGTAGAGTAAAAGCGAAAAGAATAAAAATTTAACTCAAGACCAGTGGTGATAGTGTAGTGTCCACGGTGTTCCCAATGGTAGCATATTACTCTTTATAAAAAAGAGGTGTTTCCTTGCGTGGAATAGGTATATTGAGACCACGGAATCTTGCCTATGAATGAATAACCATTCTACTCCCATCCCCCTATATATACGAAATAAAAAAAATCTTTTTTGAAGAATTTCATAAAAACTAATTTTACTTGTTCCTGTCGATTTGTCGCCAACTTATTTTGAGTTGATTTTAAACTCGAATACGGGAATAATCAGAATTTAATATAAAGCGTTGAAAGTTTGATGAAAAATTGCTTTTTCCGTTTTTTTTTTTAATTATTGAAGATTTGAATTGAAGGCATAATAGAAACGCCCAATCAATCCAGACAAAAGCTTGAAAAATTACTATATTGTTATTCATATTTTTTATTCTCAGGCTGTAAACCCTTTCGAGCATGATCATTGTATTTGAAGCAAACAAGTACGTAAAAGTCAGCAACCGGTTCTGAGGATATCCAAATGGTTTGGAATTGGTTGATATTGTGAATATATGATCAAAAACAAAAATTGTGAACTTAAATGAACCTAATATCTTACCTTAAGTTTTTACCGGCTGTAAATCGCCAGCAACCCGCAACCGAGTTGTGCCACCTGGGTTGGAAAATTTGTTGTAAAGGCTGAAAATTTTTGGGAAAAAGTTGGGAAAAAGTTGGGAAACAAGAGAGCGCTCACTATCTGCCGCTTACCAACTCGAAAACAATAACAATAACAATAACAAACTATTCGTTGACAGAATGGACGTTTTTGTACAGAAATAAATAGTATATATTTTGCTAAGTGATTCAACATCAGATCTTTTATTCAATAGTTCCTCGGTCTGGTTTATATGATGCTTATACAAGAATTTTCTTTGGTTATAATCTCTTTCAATGCCTAGAATTCTAGCTATTGAAAGTCACCTCTTAGTTCATAGCCTTGGTTAGTGTAGTGGCTAAAATGTCACTGGAATATTATATAACAAAATGTCTGGCAAATAGGAATATTTTTATAAATACATTTTTCCTTCATAAAGTTTGCTATTTTATTGTTCCGCTCCATGTGCGATCTCTAGAAAAAACATTTTATACCGGTTAGGATGAAAATAATAAGTAGATTCACAAATTAAGTGAGGACATAAAAAATGCTATTAAAAAATTAATCAGTTAACTTTCCCAACACGTACGTCGATTCTGCCTTGAAGTGAGTAGCTTTTTAAACGGAAAAAACTTTATACTTGATTAGGACCGTTAAATTAGGACCGACGCAAACTTAATTAAATTTTATATAATGAACTAACTGAGGAAATGCTCAACAAAAATAATTAAAAACCTAAATTTACCCGTCGCTATACGGTAAAGTGACAATCTTAATTAACGGGGTTGTTCCACTGCTACTTTCGACTACAACTCAACGCTTATCACAGGACTTATCAGTATTTCGTTTCGAAAAAGAACGAGAATTTAAGTTCAACGATCTCTATATTTACCTACCCTTTAAGTCAAACCCTTTCTTTGTATCTGCGTTTAAACAGTGTTAATGTTAAGCATGCAACACTTTTTTGACACGCGTGTTTCTATGTATCCCATATACATTACAGTTCAAAATGTATTTCGTATGAATAATATAGATTGGACAAGGTGGTTCATATTTTATATTCTAATTGTTACGACAGATTATTTAAAAATAACGATAATTTCTTATAGTCAAATTAGCAACACTTAAATATCGTTATTATGTAAACTAAAACGGCGTGCGTATAAATTTGTACGAGGTTCAAACACAAAAGAAAATTGGTTGTTCTTCTTCTTCATCTTCATCTTCTTCTATCTTTTGGTTGCTATACATGAAAAATACAAAATATCAGTATTTCGTATATTACAAGTGAAATAGGAAGAACTACAATAGTCGTCACTACAACTCTCGTTAGTAACGTTGGTTGTGACTATCCAATATTGTGTTAATTCAAATGTTTTTGTTGTTTTTCATGAATGGTGCACCCATTTGCGGCTTAAAATTATGATTATAAGCCTCCAGAGTTGTATTGAAACTAGACTTTTCATTTCTAATAGAAATTATTTGAATAGTTTTTCTATCTTCAATCACTATTGGTTTTTTTCTTCTGCTGCTCGTTTTCAATGCCTTACATTTCTCCACAATTTGTGTCCGAATCATTGATCTACTACTACTTTTCCGTACATTAAATTTAAATTTTGAGAATTGAAAATCTTGCTATGAATAAAACAGATTTTATTTTGAATTAATTTTTACATTTCCATCGTGTTGCAAATTGGTAGAATAAAATTTTAAGAACGAAGAGTCAATTTATAAATGTGAGAAATATATATCAATAATCAATATATTTTATATGAGTAAAGGTTTATCTATCTTGAATCACATTGTAAACGGGATTTCTCAAAACTATTCTGTGAATAGTAAAAAACAATTAGAAATTAACCCGGTGATATTGAACTACACATGTTAAAATCCCAATAAAAGCTAAATTTCTAATAGAAAGATTCTCTAACTAATTATAGGGTGGTTAATTAGTTTTCCACCTATTCCCATATTAAAATAATTGGTATTTGGTGGTTGGATAGATTTCATTGTCATTTGATCTCAAATAGAGTGAAAGCCACATAAATTTTATGTACAAAAAACATTAAATGAAATATTTCGTAAAAAATGGAAACTGAAGGTTTTATACATTTTTCAAACAATCCCTAATACTATAATGAAAATACTTTCAACTCTTCTGAGTTTCCCAAAGTTGTAATGTAAATACTATAATAAGCACCATCCTGATACGAAGACCGAGACCGCAATAAAAGTTGTTATCTTTGATTCTTCGTGTTGTCTTTAGTGTCATAAATTTTTCAAATCAGTTTTCTTTGTCTAGTTATCGTTGTTTATGTGTGCCTGGATTGGATATCGTTGGCAAGGAGAAATAATGTGCTTCTTTTTTGACACGAATCCGAAGTTAAAAAGTTTTAAAAGTTATTTCTCAGTCGTTGCAATTAATAATCTAGAAGACTGATTTTCAAGCTAAATTGGATGCATGATTGATAACTATTGAATTCGACACTATATTTTTGCATCCTTTATTTTGTTTTAAATGGTTCGTAGAAAAAACTGCACACCAACGTTTAAATATGACCATGCAACTTATATCGAAGTATCTCTTTTTAGTAAGTTTGATAATTCTCTTAATCTGTATTCTAAGTGACAATGGTCATTCAAATCGGCAATAAACCAAAATCAAAATCAATGGATTTCAACCTAAAGCATTTTGGGATTCCAGACCTCTGTGATGAAAATAAACCTTAACTATAGGCATTGGACCGAAGTTGTTCATGCAATATGCTAATTTTCTAAATCCTTCCTTTTGGAGTACTGAAAGAGTATAGAAAGTACTCACGATTCGTGGAAAACTTCTTGAGTTCCCATTGAAATTTTTTTTGGAAAATGGTATATTTATAGAACTATAGTTTATCATATATTATCAAATTTTTTTTACATTCCAAATCCATAATAAAATATGTATGAATCTTTGTAAAGGTCTCCTAGTTCTTAATATTAGTTTTTAAGGATCTTTACCAAGAATATGTGGATTAATGTGAACTATGGTTCTATGAAGATGACAGGAATCAGAAAATAGCGGCAGGATCCATTATTTTGCAAAAGAAAATCTCATTTTCCAGAAATCGTAAGTACTTTTTATACTCTTCCAGTACTCTAAAAGTCAGGAATCAGAAATCACGGACAATCACTGGTTCAATCCGTCCCAATCTATTAGATTTTTTTAAACAAATAAGTAATTTGTGGATGTCTAAGACAACCGTTTTTTTGAAAATATTTGTATTTTAATCAAATGAGCAAATAAAATACAAATAAATTTAAATTATATCTAAAGCCACAGTCAGCATAATATAGATATGGATATTGAAAACACATATCTATGTATTTATTTACTAAATGAAGCTTCAGATTTATTGGAAACTTGGATAATCGTTCCTAAATCAAAGAATTACAGGTTAGACTCCGAATACATATAACTGGTTGAAAATAAACATTACCAAGTCACAAATACAGAAAACTACTATACAGACTATAGAGTAATAAATGTAATAAAAACTTCAGAAATATAATCGCCACTTCAGATTCCTGTTAGTTTATCCTTAGACCGAACTCCTCACAAGCATCTGCTATATTTTTCAATAGTTCCTTTAAGGTTAGTAGTAGTTAGTAGGATTAGTTAGGTAACGGCAATGATAATGGAATCGTCGTGGAATCTGAAGTTAAAGAATTTTGTACCACGGATCCAAAGGCTTCTATCTCACTTCAAAGTGTGGGTTTATTCGAAACTTATATATGATATATTATGATCTATTCGGATAATTGCTGTACTATTTATGTACATTCGCAATTATCACACGAGAAAGAAGCTCCTCGTTATTTAATATATTTCATAGTTATCGACCGTCTTTTCAAAGCAAATAATTTTTGATTTTATTATAATAATCTGAATATTTTCAATTTTTTCTCTGCAGCCTCTGCCTGTCTCGATAAATACTTATTCAGATACTTAAAAGTAGTAAAATACGATAGGCATACTTAGAATGATGTAAATATATTTACGGGGTGTGGTTTTTAAAGTACCATTTTGAAAAATACAATACTTTTCTACATGAGGATGTTTTTCATGCGAAAGAAAGGATTTATAAATTATATTTAACCCTGATTTAAGAATGACTCTTCTGCATAGTTTGGGTAGTGTTTGAAGGTAGAATGATGTGTACTACAATAGGCTCAGAAAGAAAAAGTAAATTATGAAAAACGAGGAGTGAAAAATAATGAAACTCTCGATACAAAAAAAGATTCTTCGCAAATATAGTCACCAACTTTTGTATTCTATTGTCAACGAAAGTGTCGCCCGAATAGTTAATCATTCGACACAATAACATGAACAACACTTGAGACAACAGGAAATGTGTGCATCTGATCTCTTTCACTTCACTATCAACTTAGCTCCTGATCTAAATGCCCTACTCAAGTTTGGAGATTAATGCCAGCTACTTTAGCACTGAGGAAACGTATTACAGCACGCACTTCGCTGTCGGTGACGTTCTCAAAAGATGACTGCATTTCAAAATAACGCAAACAGATCGAATGGTTCTTCTATAGCGTCTGTAGCTTCCCAACACGCATACGATAAACAGCAATCATAGCGCTACCATGGAAAAATTTGATGTTGTTTCATGCGTTACTAAAGCGAAGTTTCGACAGTTTTCGCTAACAGTATTGGAACCTTATTCACCAGTAATCCTCATTTACTAATATCCAGCGGAATTATTACTGAAGTTGTCAATTACTTCGACCTTTCCTTCGAGTCCAGAAAACCTTCATTAATTTCAAAAACAATTTAGTTATTTAAGCTTGTATAATATTTAGTTTTCTTCTCGTCATTTCTAAACGCTTTGCTAGAAAGGGAGTGTTTTAATAATATACTGGTAGAAGCTGAATTAATAGGAGGATCAGTCTAATAATAAATTTGTTTGCACTTCTTGAGTACATCTCATGCAAATTCTCCTGGAACAAATTCTGTACTTGTACACGTAGTTTCAGTCTCTTCTAGTAAAACCTAAAGATACACTCTTAAGATTATATTTAATTAAATTCTGCCCAATAGGAGTTGAGGCTATGGACAGAAAAGAAGTACGCTTCATCAAGCATATTTTCTGGTATCCATTCACAAAGAAAGAATTAGTTATTGTATGAAGAATCTTACTCTACGAACTACAAATGTGATATATTCTACGATACATTGAAGTTAATCATATTTTATACACTTAGGCGTTTTTCCTCTTTTGTATATGATGAAGATTTCAGTTGTTTGATAGCCTTTGTTTAAACAGAGAGCCAAATCAGGGTTTAATGTATACTCCAGATGTACCGGCTTCCCAGAAATAAAAAATAACAAAGACTGGACTGCCATATTTAGCTGAAATATACTTTTTCTAGTCTGCTGTAAAGCACTTAACAGTGTACTAATAATTTGCACGTACCTGAAATGATGTGCTTGTAGCATACTCACTTGCATATCTCGCTTTTTATGGTTTTTATCTACTCTTTTTATAACATTTAGCCATCGTTTTCCACGTTCCATGGAGAGCTGGTTAAGATGCTGTTTATGTTTGAACGACGTAATAGCCGGAATTCGAAAAAAAAAAACTGACAACATTCCTTTTAGATCAACTTCCCCACTTTATCACTACGCAAAGTGTAGGCAAAGTAGAGAACTTTTTGATTTACTTGAGATGGGCAGATTAGACGAAAGTTAGATATGTGTTTCGTCCATCAGTCATATTTGTTTTCAAGTGACAGCTATTTGAAAAGGCCTATTCCTGAACAGATTTGAGCATCGTAATTTTATACCTGCCGTTACCCTAACAGTTGCGTACTATCATTAATTCCAGCTAATATTCAATACAATTTTCAAGTAATCACAATTCAATTATAATGGTTTTCTCCTTTAAAAATTACTTTTGTCAATTAAGTTACCCATTTATTTTTAAAAACGATATAAAAAAAGTTTTTGCTTTACCAGGTGTAGATTGATTCATCATTATGCATATACATGTTTGTGGTATTAAGAATTTTCATTACTTTATAATATATTCCAGTGGCAGAAGCCATACATTGGTTACAAGTTACCTAGTTTAGTCGATATGATATGGTTTCTAATACGGTCGTTGTCACATGAATTTTTTTAATAATGGGTAACATTAGACGACGTAAACTTCAAAGTAGAGTATAATCATTCACCTACAAGTAACTATCATTTCAATAATACCATAACATGGACGTGAATACTCTTCGTGGCAAATCCAAAAAACAATATTATATTTTTTTATATGTGTATGTTTAGTTTTACTGATTAGCTGATAGAACATTTTCATTAGCTGACTAGTTGATTGAAATTACGAAAATAATTATTTGGTCAAATTGAAACACTATATATATATATATATATATATATATATATATATATATATTCTTATTTCTTAGACCTCTTATATATGTTTATCCTTCTAAATATTCTTAAATTTTTTTTTTCATAATTTTTGAAAGATTGATAAAGAATTGACATTTCGACTTAACTTCAGTCTATATATTTTGAGAAAGACTGAAATTATTTTTCAATTAATCAATATTTCTATCAACATCAATTTGAATATTGAATTTTAAATTCTATGAGTTTGAAAATTTATAAGTACAAGTATTAATACTATCAAAAATCACCGAAAATCTTAATTAATTATTTCCCAGACGATGAATAGCTCGGAAGCTCGGAAAATATATTAAAGTTAGTTTACTTTGGTGTTTCGTTGCCACGTTCCCAATAAGAAACCACTCATAATATAGCTGGCAAAGATTTTGATATAATATATATTTCTATAAATCAAAAGATATGGTTTATGATTTTTCTGAATTCTTCATCAATATATGAAATAATTTATTATCTAGAAATTTAAATAAATAAATAGCAATACCATGAAAATCCCCAAATGAAATAAAAATAAACAGGTTTAAAACAAATAGTCTTTCTAATGCATATTTTTTGAAATTTTGATATTTCACAATTTCACAATATTTAGTATATCCGATTATACCGAATTGAACACAAAACATTATTTTATCCCGGGGTGCAACTAATTAAAACAACGCTATATCTTTATAGTACTGAACACTAGATGCAAAAAATATGAAAACAGTAATTTATGAGTAGATATAGTATAGGCGGCATATATAATATTTTTAATTAATATTTCTAATTGGATAGATTGCACAACCCTTTAGGCTGCAGAGTTTTCATTTCTTATAAAATCTTTCAAATGTTCAATATGAATAAGTGAACAGGTAGTATTAATTTTTGAAATAGTGAATCGAGTAGATGTGGGTTGAGTGAAGTGTATAAATAAATTAGTTCATCCCACACGTTAAGAATAAAACAGGAGGGAAAATTTGTAATTAATTAGGATTATGCGAATATATTAACAATACATATACATTCAGCTAATCATCAAGTATACATTTTCCCACACTATTTTTTGGTTTAGTGTTGATAAGATTTATTATTAGTTGCTTTATCCATCTATTTAGCATCCACATTTGTCTCTATCACCATATTTCAAATTCTTAAGATACTCCATATGAGCCATTGGTGGACAAATAAGTGGAAATAAAGTAATATATATAATTCCAAATGTCAAATGAAAACAACTCCAATAGTTTTACCTGGAAGTGTTCAATATACGCTCCATTTGTCACACGGCACATCAAGTTTTCAGCCCAATTATTCTCGAACGTTGATCTATGATTGTGACAATAGCTGCTTCAAGCTTTCCACCGGAATATGGAATAAAAACGATAACTTTAGGGGGACTCCTCACACTTGTATCATCTCGTGAGAATTTTCTGAGCACCAGATCCGCACATTATGAGTGTTAACAGGTCCACTAATATGAAAATTCGATTCATCACTGATGACAACATGACTGATAAAATATTCATCGTCTGGCAACAACATTTAAATAGAAAAGTTTTCACGTCATAATCCGTAATCTCTAGGCTTTAGAGCCTGTAACATTTCGCGACTAGCCTTTCTTTGGGCTACGAGTGAGCGAATCTCTCACTGATTGTCGCGTGCTCTTCCTTATGGCCGACAAGGAAAATATTTTCTAGCTAATGATACCATCTACAGATATTATAATCACTTGGATAATCACAGCTGAAGTTAATACGGAAGAAACGTTGCACAATAATTATAGATTCAGTCTTTCCAAACTATAAAACGCAAAATTCTTTCTGTTGACTAGTCGCCATCCTTGCTATTATTGAATACTGTTTAGAGGATTATGGTGGAAAAATTTTGAGCCCATGCGCACTTATGAATCATTTCCCTGAAACTTGTTATTTGGAACTTTAATAGAACGATAATTAAAACTTTTCCCAATTCTATTTTCTATATGTTGTTGGATTTGATCATTTTATTCGAATCAGTTTAACATGCTTACTAGTGGTTTCAATAAAATAGATAATGGATATTCCAGATCTGTTATTGCTTGGAAAGATTTGAGTTATTGAACGGGTGGAATTTTACAAAATGAACATCCCCCTTACAAAATAGTCTCTGATAAGCTACATCTGAGCCAAACAACATTTTTTTAGCCGTAAAATACATTCAAACTAGAAGAAAAATTTGTAAAAGGGGGATAGTGAATATATTTATTGAACGATATTTGAGTACAACAGAACAAGACCATGGCAACACAAAGTTTAATGAGTTAATGTGATTATTTAATCGTATGGTGTTCAAAACTAATAAAAATAGGAAATAAAATATTTTATTTATATAAACACTTGCATCGATTGAGTTAATCACTTCTAATTTCCTTAGTTTTCCTTTTTGTTAATTTCTTATTTTATCTAATACAGATACAGAAGAATTGACTGAGTTTCAGTTCCAAAAGGGTAAAAATAACAATCTAATTGCTTAAAAATTGTCTGAGGAGTTTCACTTGATGCTTATTGCTGCTGTTTACCTTCTCTATTATTGTGCAGAGCAATTGGAATAATTGTTTTCTTCCACTTAGTTGTGTACTATGAAGAAATAACTGTTTTCTTTCAAACTTCATGTATTAAACGAAATAATAAAATAATACTATCTATCAAACAACTATACTCTGTACCCAATAAGTGTTTTATATAAATTATGCCTAGGCTACATAATGTAATTGATTTATCACATGAAGAGAAAGCACTTGAACAAAAATCTCCTTGTTGTCTTTTTGTCGTAAGGAAAATTGTGGTAATGTCTTCAGTATGTTATAAAATTAGAATACTCAGTGGATTTTAATAAGCATTTCAATTATGGAAGTCTTTGCTACTCGTCCAGATCCCACCCTGTATTCCCCGAAGCGTAAATAGGTAATGAGATGATAAATTGAATGACTCTAATCTGAAATAAATAAGCGGAAGGAGGAGAAAGCAAAACAGAATGAACTAAGTGGCACTAAACGAAGTAAGTGACGGATGGGAGTGGAATAGAGAGGGAAGATCCCTCGATAACAGTAACGACAGAGACGGACTATAGACGAGGCTACATAACCGTGAAATTGATCGCCTTC
The DNA here is from genome assembly GCF_026250575.1 of Diorhabda carinulata. Lineage (NCBI taxonomy): Eukaryota > Metazoa > Arthropoda > Insecta > Coleoptera > Chrysomelidae > Diorhabda > Diorhabda carinulata. Next base: position 18,715,789 of record NC_079466.1, on the reverse strand, counting down.
TTCAAGAGACCACCGCGCTATTTCGAGTCGACGATGTTAAACAAATCCAAGTGATTGTATATGTCGATCAATTCTTTGTTTCTTTTGAGTTTTTGAATTGAAATTGCCGTTTTATGGCAGTCGATCTAGAAAATTAAAAAAACTGAACGTTGGAGATAAAATTGAATGTATGTTAGAAATAAATGAAAGCAATTTTGAATTTATTAAAGTATATTTACGAATAAAATTACATTGTACGACTTACAGACGTTTGATTCTAAAATATATTGTTTCCATTTATATTCATCAGAAAATATAATGTTTTACAGGGAAATTCAAATTTCTTTATTGTCTGATATAAGTAATCAAACACAATAGTTATGATTTCTAATATTTTAAAAGTTCTTATTTATCCTATCATGATATTAGTTGCAATAAAAATGGTTTTTGACAAAAAAATGATTTTGCAGCTTTCAATTGTGGTACTGTTGATGCCGTTTTCTTCAGAGAACCCATGAGTAAAGGATATTCCAGTTATTCCAGTTATGTTTCCCCTTCAAATTCATATAATCTGCACCTAGATCTATTCAAAGGAAAAACTTTAAAAAAGATCTAATCATATGATCTTACAAATGTTTTTTGTTATAAGCATCAGCACAACAAGAAGTTCCCAACAATTCCAAACATATGAATTTATTGATACTCAAACCAGATATAAGATAAGAGGAATCAACATAACGTGAATTAGAAGCAGTAGAAGGGTTTCTAATGCTTTGACGGGGAAGAGTGGCAATCATCAAAACTTATTGTCTTGCTGCATCTGGTCAAAAGAAGCTAGATCTCCATTGCTACGTCTATTCCCATTACAAATTAAAGTTAAATTCTTAGTCTATCAGTAAAATTTCGGTTAGTTTCAAACTGATTTGCTTTCAATAGTATCTAAAGAAGTTTTGTAGATCTATAATTCTCCAGAATTTCTATTATACAGTAAACTTGATGTCGATTGTTAAGATTACCAACACAAGTAGTCAGCATATCAGAACTGTAAATTAATAGTCGTATTTTATATTTTTTTATGTGTACGGGTACTCACGAGATGTTTGGAGTTATCAAAAATAAATCGTTTTATTAAATAATTCGTATTGGATCCTAAAAAACAGACACCATGACCTTGCGTGCAGATAGAACGGTATTTTACTTCTTATGAGCCGGATCTCCTTTTTCAGTCCATTGTTTTAATTGCTCTTTTGTTTCGGGTGTGAAGTAATGGACCAACATTTCATACATGTTTATTAAACGGCGCAAAAATTCGGCGAAAATTTTTGCGAAACATTGTTAAACATTCGATGAAAACATCTTCACAACGCTTGTTTTTGTTCCATTGTGAGCAATCGCAGCACCGATTTTGCACATAGCTTTCTCATGTCTAAATTTTTTCAAGCAACTACCTCCATCTCTAGGTCAGCCCAGGGACTTACGGACCATCCTCGTGGTGTAAGGTGATGTATGTGATGCAATATAAACTCTGCGTTCTTTCCAGCGATTGCAGTATGACATGAAGAAAAACTTATGGTATTTTCTACTGGTAGTTTTATCATTTCTCAACATCACCTTGTTTCTTGACTAACGTTCCTTGTGGTTGTAGCTCACCATTCGGCGATTTGCGGATTGTCGGATTATCAGCTATAGGTAATAGAATAAAGAAAATATTGATCATTTTAAGCTATTTTTGAATTGCTCTATGTAAGTATGCAACTGATTCGGAATATAACGTAAGAAACGTTCTTCCACCCACATCAGTTAAAATCATACGAATTCTGCAGTAAGGGTGATACTGTTGTTACAATAAGTTATCCAACCTAACTAAACCTAAATCAACCTAATAAAACCTAAGCTAACTTCATAAGAGGAATGTGACATTCCCACCGTATTCAAGTCCCCATATGGATGTGGGAGCTCAGCTCGTATTCTAATGCATCTTTCAGCGTTAAAGGAGCTCCCTGGTTGAACATACAAACTAAAGAATTGATTGAAGCAGGGTTTGTACAGCTGATCTTTAATCCTCCCTATTAACAGCAGACATTGCTTCAACAAGCTAGCTAGAAATACAAAGGGAGGCATCCTCAAGATAATCGGTTGTTGGTACTAAACTGGTCAATGCGTCTATGGATTTGTGACTTGTCTTTCCATTATAAGATCTAAGTATTTTATGATAATAACTACCATTAAACTGAAAATGTATTATGAAAACCTATGTAATTTGCATATGAGACTTTAGGAAATTCATATTAAAATAATTTCATACATCAGAAGGCAGTAGTGGATTTAGAAACTAGAAACCTGAAGTGCTGCGTCAGTAGAATTTGGACAGATTGAAAGTTTCTTTTACTCAATCAAATTCAGAATTAATACACTGTACTACATATTTATCCATATTTTATACCAGTATATTGGTTAGTTACAATTTCACCCCTTTATTAGCATAGAGCTATGACAAAATTGCCATAAATTTGTCTTGTTTTTCAACATCGACTACTTTGAATAATATAATAGATTCTCCAGCACCATTACCGTCAAAAAAAATAGTATTTGGCATCATTCGTGTTACTATTCACTAGTCCCATTTATTTAGATTTCATCTCCGAGTTTTTGTTATTAAATAACTAGAATGGAATCATAACACATTTTATATCACACAGCATTCATTGTTACCAAAAGACCTCTTTAGTCAGTCTGTCAACTGTCTTCCTGATCTTTCACGACCTTCTCCAAACCAATAAAAAAGTTGTTCAACTGCAATTAAATGGCTTGCCTAGCGAGCTCATGACTATGGGTCATAACCATGCTTTAACATGTTGCGGCACCAGTTAATTAGTTGAGTTAGAATTATTGGAAAGTAGAGGGTAGGCAATAAATGTTTTCTCTAACATTTGAGAAGATATTCATAGGACTTCATACGTCGCGGATTTCAATTACCACTACCTTCCTTTAATTTGAAGATACAAGAATTTATTGATGTTGTGAATATTCGATTTAAGCCGTTTGTGACAGAGATTTGTCTACTAGATATTTGAAATTTGAATCTCATCCCATAGATACAGATTTTTCTTATGATTTTTGACATTGAATATTTATTATAAAATGATAAAAAAATTTGTGAATGGCAATTTTAAAATCATTCAACGTTAATCAGTTTTAGTTTATACGAAGCTTTGAGTTTTTATAACCTGATAATTGATTGCATACAAAACAGGAAAATAACATGCGGAAATTGGTTTTTGATTAATTTCATCTAATTGTAGATGAAAACATCGAACGAAACTGAGTAAACGATTAATTTGAGCTAAATTAAAGTTGTGTGTAAATTTCCCCAGCGTAATTTTTTGCTTAAATCAGTGAAACGTTAAAAAGTTATCTCAATAAAAAGTCGAATAAATCTGTGTAAACTTAAATTTGGAGTGTTCTTGGGATGACCATCGGAACGGTTTAATTTCCTCCTAATTACGGGAACAAAACGTCTACTCTTAAACTTTATTTGCTTCTTTCTGCTACTAAAACAAAAGATACTTTTCCAACTTTTTAATTAAAATTACTACCTATTTCGTTTTAGTGCCTTAAAAATTAAAAATTCTCTTATTGCTTTTCTCTTTAACTCCCCCTTCCCCCTGTCTCTTTTTAATCCTGATTCGTTTATATCCCCGTATCATAATAAACTTCATTATGTTACGCTTAATAGTAGAAGGTTAATTTCCCTGTATATTTTACAGCTAATTAAATTGTTTTTCTAAACTTCGATTAATTTGAAAGCATTGTATAATTAAAACTGTTTTCATTTTAAGAGAAAAGTTTCGTTATGCTTCAATTAACTTCCTACAATAAAACTTTTAATTTTACTAAGTTGCAAATGAACCCATACATACAGTTTTGTTCTTTCAAACGTTGAATTAATTTTAAATAGGCGTGTCACCGGGCAGGATATGCAGATTAATACATTTTTCATTCGAAACATCATTAGCCTCATCAATTTCCTGTGCTCCATATTTGTGATAATACTACAGGCGGATAAACAATATAATTTATATTTCTGGGAATTCAACTGAAGTGTATAATGTTTGAATAGAATCTAAAAGTATATATTAACTGACTAAACGTTTCTGAACTTGTACATGATGATAGTTGTTGCAAATAAAATTGATTAGATGAATTGTTGGACTAATACGAAATAATAATAGGGAGAAAAGTATAAATATATATTTGTAATACTCGATTTCTAGAGAATCATTTTGGTATTTTGGAGTTATTTAGTACAAAGAGGTTGACAACATTCATTATCTCTTGTTTTGTATGATTCATTTTAACAACGATTTGATTGGCAGGTTTTTTAAGTTAAAATTCGAAGTGACTTATATTTGATTTCATTTTTTCACGTGATCTACTAATATATTATTCTGAATGTCTTTTCTTATTAGCGTTACTACTTTGAAATTGTCCTAAACAAATTCAATGGGATTTATCATGCAATGGTAATAGCCTAATGTTAATTTTTAAGTGTACATTTGGATGTTTTACTTTCTCCAGACATATGGTGATTATTGGCTACCATCGTCATTTCCAAATTATTTGTCGAACATTGTTGGGAGTTATTTATTGTCTTGTCCTAATGTTCTTGATTAAATTACAAGAAAGCAGCTATCAATAAATTCTTCCAGTGCACAGACAAATTCTCAGTGATCTTTCCCAGAAGGAAACAATAATTAACGGCAACTCTTCTCATAAGAAGCCTTCAAGCTTAAAGAAAACCGTTCCACAAATGGTTGACAATAACTTTTTGAGTTCTTGAACAATGTATGTGGTATTTTCTACTCAAATTATATATTTTCTTTTTTTTGTCTTTTTGAAATATCTTTATTCGCCTGTCGTTTAAAAACGTCCCAGTACCATCTTTAAAATTCGGAGTTTACAGTTGTTTCTCTTGGAATGAAATCTGATCGTGCTAGGTCTCCACGCACAAAGAAATCAATGACCATGACAGTAACGATAAACTTTAATTGATAAGTTTTTTCAGGTCAAGACGAGTCACTGGTGTTCCTTTGAGAAAATTGAATGTTTGTCTAAAAGTCATAATCGAACACCTAACTATTATTTTAAATTGCATTTTTAGCAATAACAATAGCGATCAAAAGTGACTTGTTGCAGACCCGCTGCTATAAAAATTCATATGCCATTATTTTTAGCACACCTCTGATGAACAAGTACGATTTGGCTAAACTACTGAGCAGCAAAATAAAACATAAATTGAAAAAAACAGCGGAAGTCATGAGGTTGAGCAACATGAAATGATAAAAGTAGAAATTGATAGACAATACTTAGCGAGTGAGTATGAAAAATTTAAGCACGTAAATCAACATATTGATGATGTTTCCATTCTATGATTTAATAAGTTTGATAGTTTGATATATCTATAAATTTATAAATTTGATATATCTTTAATGTAGGATAGAATTTTCACATAAAATTGAAAAAACATTTGTTTTTGGTGCCCTGAGAAGATAATAAAGAGAATAAAACTCAAGAGGGTGCTCAATCCCTAAATTGATGACAATATTTCTAACTAGGAAAGAAAGTTTTAGTTCTGAATTCCTAAAAATAACAATATTTGGAGACAAAAGGAAACAAAACTAAGCTATGGTCATAAATAGTTTAAAGGAATTATCTTACAATAAATATGAATAAAAATTTACTCTATAAATATATAATTGAAAATACGTTTAAAAGTTAAACAATGATGCGGTAGATAAAATGATTACATAAAACATGGTTTCTATTAATATTGGGTATTAATCAAATCTTTATTAAGAATAAAATTTACGTTTTGGAAAATAAGTTTTAATCTCCAATGAAATGAGTGAAATTCGAGTCTAAAGCACAGAAAAGATAACATTGGCCAATAGCCGACAGAAATTTTCCTTATCGAAATCCATTTGTAAACTCAGATTATTAAATATTGCTTTATGTCAGAAATCCAACTTTAGGAGAGGAAAATAACAGATCTCTACTATCCATCACAAATGCTAAGCGGTAAAGATAACCGCCACGAATTCTGAACGGCAATTTAGTTACAAACCGTTGAGATTTATTTTTCCTGGAAAGTTTATTCCGTCCGTGATTAATGAATTTTTTGGGTGTTGGGCTCGAATAATTAATATATATTTTAACTACCAGAAAATTTTAGTAGGACCATTTTGTTAGTTCTTCAAAGACAAAATACCGAACTATTCTTATACACAAATCTTTTATATTTCTCTGGCCATGTTCAGCAGTAGTAATATTCATTTTTCTATTAATTACTTGAGATATGATTTATTATTTCTACACGGAAAACGATCATATAGCAACGGATCCCTGGAATATCAATAGACCGTTAATTTAATGTGATATACGGCCTGATATTGTGAGTTCACATAACTCGCATAGAACAAGACATCCAACTGTTGTGTCATCCAACTAATAGACCTCTTTTTTGCACATACAATGGTTTCTTCGTATATCCATCAATTAAATAACTAAGTGTACACCCGAATAAGCAGTTAATATAGTGAATAAGTATGTTTCAGAGCTATCACCTGACATTAATGCTTTGAAAAGTTTTAGAAATACACGCACAGGAAGTACCTGCAGATAAATACTTGGAAAAGCAACAGCAACGAAAGTATTTTTCATAGAGTTCATATCTTTTTTCGTTCTGCTCTGTATATATCACTAGGAGCTCCCTCTTTTTTGTTAATTGGCCGTCATTGATAACAATTTTTAGAAGACTTTTAAAAACCAATTCATAACTCATTCTTATATTTCCATGTGCTAAAATCTGTACCGAGTTCATCATATTGTACTAATTGTCCTAACAATAGGGTTTGCATGAGGTGCTAGCATGATCTGCAATCTCCTATTTTATTATTGGATATTTTGAAAACATGTTGTTATGATACGCATTATTTTAGTTTGAAACCTTTGAATTGGAAATTGAACCCCATAGTTCTAATCTATATACCCAAATGTGTTTGAAAAGGAATTTGTAGATCAGTAGTTTATTTGTTGAGGATAACTCTGTTGGATGGATGCTATATATATCATACCTCTTTTTCCTGAAAGATTTGGACATTATTTAATCAGTGAGTCAAGTGGGTACTTAATTTTTTTTACTTTCATGTCTCATTTAATTTGGCTAAATTGGAGTTAGTATGACTGCAATTGATGCGAATCCATATTTTTGAGTAAATGTGAAGTTTTGCAATATGATTGATCCACGAAAATGGTCCCAGAAGGAAATTAACATGTTTGCCTTGGTTAAATGTATTATATGAACAACCCTGCATCTATGTTTCAAGCAATAAAAGTAAATTACAAAACTGTAATAAGATTGGAAAGCTTTTAATGTTTCATCAACGTATTCCTCTGATTAATTGAGCTTCGGAATCGTTTTATTATTGTAATTAAAGAAGCAACTCAAAAAGTAATCACCAACCACGCACATTTTCTTCGATATCTTAATTTTATCTATTTGAATATTCATACGGTTAAACGAAACATAAATCTGGGGACGAATCCCCGCGCGGTTAAACTTTACTTAATAGCGTATCGATCTTAAACGTTAAATAATCTATATTTGAAATCACGATGGCGTATATCCAATTAAGTATGTCATCAAGAGTACATAACTCTGTTGAATAATTCATGAAAGCAGCTTTCTTACCTTAAATCGTGGTGACACGCCACCAACAAGAAACTGTCAAGATGCAAATGCAATTAACAACTAAAGTGCTTCGGAAAATAATTACAAACAGCCAAACCTTCCCGAACATTTTACACCTTCTCTTAGTAAGGAGGATAGATGAAATTAAAAGCAACAATTTAACCTTACAATTAAATAAATCACTGTGCTTACACTTCATTATATAAAAAGGAAACAGAAATTTTTGAATTTGACGTCCTCAACACTTAGTAATCCTAAAATAATATACATTTTCATTGAATTTGGTAAAGCATCGACTTCACGTGGTCGCACGTATCTTTATTGAAATGAATAAAAAAGTCTCAATCTCAATAATCTCAATAATATTATTCTATTATTCTGAATGTTGCTCTCAGGCAGAAACAGAAGATTTTATGGAAATGAAGACTAAGTAGTAGTAGAAGTATTACAACCAGAAGTAATAATTTATCGTCACTGATTTTTTTGGTGATATGATGATTATAGAAGGCAAAATAAAATTTGTGATAAATTCCGACAACATGCGCTCAGATAAAAATTAATATGTTCCGCGATATTGTGTGTGAATATGTGTATTTCTAAAACACAGTACACAGTGGTATAAGTCTATACCACTAGTCCAAGTAACTTTAACTGCATGATTCAACTGCCTAAATGTCTATGAAGATTGATTCCAATTGAATATTGTCTTCCGCATCATCTTCCATACAAGTTCTATAAGATTCCACTCTGATGACCTTGTTGGTCACGTCCAGTTGTCATACTGAGTCGTATAAACAGAAGCGGTATCCGGCATCTCAATATAATTGTGATTCTTCGTTGATACGATATTACATTATACATCCCAGTGCTGGCATTACCTATAACAATTCGAACGTTCATTGCAGTGGTCCACAGCAGATGGAAGCACTAATCGTAGACGGTATGACAGTTGGTCTTCGACGTCTTCTTCTGCCTGCACATGCATAACCTTCATTGCAGTAACAGTTAACCTTGTCATAATTAGTGACATGGGGATAATGTTGATGAATAGTAGAATTCGCAGTAAACTAACAATATCTGTTCAATCAACGTTTGTGAAGCAAATTCTTTATTCTTATTATTATTCATTATAATTCATATTAATTCTCATACAAATTTGATCATGATCTTGCCAAAAATGTAGATATAAAACACGGGGCATTTTGATACAGATACAAAGTATCATACCAATGATACGTGAATAACAGTGTTAACAATAGTAACAATATAATAACAGTTTAAATAGCAAATACCGTTTTTATACGCCTCCATTTAATACATGCGTGCAGAGTATCTATATATGTTGGGAAGCCACAACTTCATTACGAACGTTTTGTCTCTATTAAAGGCTTCAAAGCAGCTCAAATTCATCGCCAAATCAGTGATTTTATGGTGAAAATAGTATGAATTCTGGAATAGTGATGTAAAAAGTTTGAAAGACAGTCCCGCAAACTTGATAAATAACGAAGTGATGGCCTTTAGCCATTTCCGTTGACTTGAATGAACTAGTGGATAGTACAGTGAAAGAAAATAAACGATTTCGTTTTTATTTGATGAGTTTCCATGCTGAGAGCGGGTGTTGTTATGCTTCACGATAATGTCCGACCACATACGATAAATTGAACAAAAAACCTTATCACTTCTTATGCTAGAAACAATTGGACCAACCCCATATGGAACCGTTTTAGCGTCGAGCGATTACTATTTGTTTCTGCACTCAAAGACGCATTTGGTGTGGCAGGCAGCGCTATACCGATAATGGCCAAGTTCCAACAACCGAATTGAATATATTTTCAGGCGGCAACCTTTTTTAACGATCGAAAACAAAAGCTATGATCACAATGCAATGAGAGCCTCAATGTTCATTGAAATTATGTGGAAAAGAAAAGTATGATCAATTTAATAATTCATTTTTTGAAAATATTTATTTTTTGTTTTTTTTTTTATTTCATAAAGTTACTTATTTCACAAGAGCATCCTATCAATTTGTTGAAAATGATCATAGATAATCAGAATGAGGTATCTACTATCTAACCAATTGAAGTATCGCAGATTAAAGCACCATATAATTTGTCAAAATGCCATAAAATCTTGATGTTACATATGAAAATGGAATATATAAAAATATGTAAAGAGGACATAACATTTAGTTTATTTCATAACAACTATGCTGGTAGATTATGTTATTCAATATTAAATAAAAATTTCAGCTTTTTTGCTAGCAATAAAACATGGTGACAGCTGACAAGGTTTAGTATTTAAACAAATTAAGATTCATTTTCCGAGTAGACAATAAGAATTACGCGGAGACTGGAGACACTTGATTCCACTTTCTTTCTAATTACACAGTTATTTTAAATTAAACGTTGAATACGCAGTCATTCACGAATTTACTTACTTTTACACCGTTATCAAGTTGGTATATTATGACTAATGTCCATAGAAATTATTTAATTTTCTTAAGAAATTTGTAGCGTGTGGTTTTCTACCGGATTAATCTCTTAAGAAAAAAATTCAATTGTTTTCGAATATCAAAGCTTTCAAATAAATTAATTCAAATGATGCAAGGAGACTTGATAGAAAACCACATCTAATAAGCTGAAAGTAGCTCCACACTGATGAAAGACCAAGATTATTTCGCAGATTGGATGAAATATCGATAAATGTTTAATACATCCAAATGAATGTACCCTTAGAGATAATCTCTCTACTATTTAAAAATAAGCATTAAATTACTATCCGTTCTATGTTCATGCCGATGTTCTGTATTTGAAAACTAAAGAGAAAAATAAAAGCATTGTTGCTAGCGTTTAATAGTCTTTTCCAAGATTGAATCAACAAAGATAGATCTGGATATGGTCCATTGAGAAGCTTCTGACTACGTTATGCATAGGTCTGTAACAAAGAAACTGCGAGTCTAGAGTTAATAAGGACTAAAGTCTATTTATCGAAGAAAAATAGTGTACCAAAACAATGTTTGCGAGTGGAACTAATACCGATATATGCCTCAGTTTCACGGTGTGTCGCATGACGATCTTGCAATATCAGTTTAAGCACAGCGTCGATGTTTTCTTTCACAACAGCCGATTTTGGACGACTTTCACGAAATTCATCCTGTAGCTAAGTGCGACCACGATTGAAACCAGCGAAGCACGGTGGCTCGAGATGGTGCATCAGCACCTAAAGTCGAAACGTATTGATCGGCACACTGCTGTTGGTTTAATCTACGTTGAAAATGAAATATGAATGTTTCAAGTATGTGTAAACAACTGAAATAGCACTCGTATGACGACATGTTTTGAGTAAGTTCACCATTAAAAATTTCAAACTTCATGATGACAATGTCGAAATTGACATATTTACATCAGTATCGCCATATCTTAAAATTTAAGTAGCAACTCTCGTACGTATAAATGAAGCACAATAAACTGAAAACTCAAAAATAAACAAGCATAGCAATGGAATAATGACCAACATTAATTCAGAAAATTACAATAATGTCATATTTAACTTAGTTTAATTTTTTTGTTTCCAATTTTTCAACAACGTGAAAGAATTTCGGATACTGAGTCATCCCAGATTTCATAAATTTCAATTAACAAGATTACCCAAAATCTGAGGTCTACCTTATCTGATCCACTATCGAGATATCACCACAGAATGTAGAGAAATTTCCAAATAAACACTTCCTCGAAGAGGCGATTTGTTTCAATACGAAATATTATCTTTTCATTGAGTAAAAATTTCAAATTTTTAGATACACATACAAAACAAAATAGACAAAATGTCAACAGCCATTTTCTGGTTGAAAAATTTCTTTTGTTTTTATTTCTATGCCTCGCAAAAAAGGTTTATAATTATAGGAATACTGACTTCTGGTATTATAAAAATGGTTTTAGATGAGTTAATTTCTTCCTAGAAAACTACGAACACACCGCGACATGATTGGACATGACTATATCTAATGGTCATTCTTGCTCTTTACCACGCTAAACTAACCTTCTAGTCGCTGAGACGCTGGAACGCCATAAGAGTCAATTTAATTAGTATACGCACTCTAAAGAGTCGAAAAAAATGCATGGACGAAGTAACGAACCAACCGGATGTTTCTTGACAAACTAGGTAAGACTACCACCTTAGTAACCAAAGATGTCTACGTGAATGAATAATTATTGCGTCCCCGTATACGGAATATATCCTAATCGTCTGAGTAACCACTTACCATAAAAGACCCGATTAGTGGATAACCAAGTCCTGGATTTTTCGTCAAGATACTACACCAGCCCTTCCTGCGTAGTTTGCTAAAGCGTTTTTTGCAAAATACGGCATTACCGTGTTAAAATATCCACCGTACTGAACCTATTTGTCCCACGTAACTATTTCTTAACGAAAAGTTGACACTGAAGGGACAAATATTCTCAACTAGCTGCAGAAGGCGTTTTCGGCAACAAGTGAGAATGTATGTCTGAGTTATTTTGCGTTGATTATCGCACTTATTCATCTCCTCTGATTATAATTTTCCACATTATTCCTAAATTACGGTTCTTTTGTTGTTTAAATTTTTCGTAAGTACATTCTTCTAGTATTCTATAAATGCATTTTTTTTTCTTCAATAATCAGTACATTTAATTACACCCGGTGGTGTTATTAAGAAAAAAAAATACTGTAAATAGATCAAATTGCAGGTACGGGGATTTTTTATAAATATATTTAAATACATTTAGTTTTTCAAATAGCGGATTATTAAATTTCTACATAATTATGAATGCAAATGGATTACCATATGAAGCAGGTCAATTTTTGTGTATGGATCTACAATATCTAAATAAAATTATACATCCCTCCCTTTATCCACTAGAAGTAATAACTACCATGGAGAATGAAGGGGTTTAAAAGAGAATTCATCAATATAGTAATGATATCTCGCTTTACCGGTTATGTAACTGCCTCTGCCATTGCTAGTAATATCGGTCTTAACATGAATAACGACAAATTCAATCTAATTTCTGCTTTTTGAATGTAGTATCTCGTGTAGTACGTAGCACACTCTCCATGTACAAATTGAAAAACTCAACATTATCTCATAACCAATCCGAGTCATATTTCGCTGAATAGAGAATAGAAAAGTATTTTGAAAGCATTCAGACGTTACCCGTTGCCGTTTAAAATTTTTATAGTTCTATATTATAATACCCAAAGAGAGTTGAACAGGTTATTGCATAATTTTATTTAGATAATGTAGTTTCGTTTATTAGAAATTGATCTCTGTCCGCATTTTCTCTTGCATTCATAAGAACTTGGAAAATATATGTTACTTTAGGACATCATTGTAAATGTAATAAATATAATATAAATTGCAGTACGTTCTAAAAATATAAATGTGCCAGTTCAGAACAACTTCATTGTCTTATAATAATCATTATACAGAAAACACGATTCAATTTAGGTCCCAAATACTTGACACTTTCATATTCATGAGAAACATTGTATTGTTTTCATTGCATCAATTTTGAACCTTTAGTTGACGTAGAAGCTTTAAGAAATGACAAAGACTCTTCAGAAGGAATTAATACTTATTGTATATAGAACGAGTGGATTATACAGATTTTAATTTTAACGGCATGTAAGGAAGTAGAATTATATTCGAGAAGAAAAGGTTCGAGCACTATTCATATCTACCGAAACCCAAATTTGACAGAAGATAGACATCATGAGAATCTATAGATGCAATTTTAAAATTGAAGGTATTGAATATAATATAATATTTTTTGTAATTTTTTAATATTAATATGGCTTAAGAGTTACAGTTATGGGAAAACGATGAGGGAAGTGTGGATACACATCAACGGTAATTAATAGAAGTTTTCAATGTTGTGGGTACAATAAGCAATCAAATTTAACGATATTATGTTTATTTTTCAAATTAAATTCAGTATCTTTATGTTCGTCAATGACAGTAACAATGAACTGTGTACTTAATTTCAAAGTTTATGTTGAATATATAAGTATTCTATTGTAATTTTCGAATACTTTATCCCATTTATTCGCTTTGCATAAAATAACATTTTTATCTATAAAATTTTCCAACAGTGGATCATTGTTGAGAACGCCAAGAATACTGACGGTCCAAGAGACCGGATAGACTAAACTCAGATCTTGCCTGCTATATTTTAGTAAATTTCAAATAGACTTGGTGATGTTCCCTACGCTCCTTCATTCTGATCACCAACTAGTTACATCAAAATTCTCACCAATGCATGTTGGTGAGTCAACAGATATATAATCCTAGTTAATTTTTGCGCTTTGTGCGCCTACAAATCCCTTTAGAGGGGTGAATCTCTCCTTATTCCATTTGTTACAGTTTTTTGTTGGTCCTGGATTCATTTGTCAGCTTTCTCTATTCATTTCTGTTTCTGTATTTTGCTTTCCAGTCTACTAGAATTCTGGTATCTTCGTCAGTTTGGAGAAGTAGGACACCTATTAGCCATGGAGGTGTCCATTGTCGTTCTCACCATTTATGTATGTTTACTTTTTCTATATGTGTCTTTCCCAATTTAGTCTTAGTGCTTTTATACACCTTATTATATTTTCTCCTCCCAGTTTCCTTCTATTTCTTTATTTTTTTTTCAATCTACTCTCTCCATCTCCTGTAATATTTGGTTAGAGTACAGTTCTCAGTATTCAAAGTATTTTCATATCTTCTTCTTCCTTTTTATTTATGATTGTTTCCATCGCGTACACAATCACTGGTATTATTAATGTTTAACATATATTTTTTTACTAATATTCTTGCTTGTGTGTTACTTTTTATTTTTTAGAAACGTTCGATATTCTTCTTGTATTCTCTCTCTTATTCTTTATTAGACGTGTGTATTATTACTCCTAGATAATTGAAAGAGGATACAGTTTCAAATATGTATCTCTGCGTCCTTAGGTGGTCCATTCCAATTTCGTCTTGGCTTACTACCTTTATATATTTTTTGGTTTATTTCTGGACTTTCCTTGCTTCTATTTCCATTTTGTTGTTTGCCTTTATTAGTTCTTCTTTTGTATTAGCTAATATTCTTACATCTTCTTCGTATGCCACTGCATGAAATTGATTCGTTATTATATTTTCATTATATAATTTTGATGTTTTTATTACGTTTTCTGAAATCATATTGAATAGAGTTGGAGAGATCGACTCATATTGTTTATTTTTATTTCTTCTGTTAGTGTTCCCAGACATCTTACGTGTTTTGTAATATAATCTTTAGTATTTCTAAATTTTCTATTAATTTTTGTATATTTATTAAGTCAAACGCGCTTTTAATATGTTATATTTACTATGTTTCTTTTATTAGTGATTTATTACGTTTAAATTGAGTTATTCTTATTATTAGAAATAAATTTTTTCTTAGAGGAGTCTCATAAAAATTGTTTTATGTATTATTATCGGATTCGTGAATATTTCAAACTAATTATTCACCAGCTGCAAAATAGTTATTTTCCTAACAAGTGCGGAAAATGATACTTTCCCGCACGCGACTGCAGTTGCCAAATGTGGGAGAGACACTTTATGCATGAGTTAGGAACATTATTTTTTCTACAACCGTATATACAAAAAAGTATACCAACCCATTTTTCAAAAAATTATTTTATTCCAACAAACATAATAATATACAAAACATTAACTAAATACCACTAATTATTATAAATATTAATAATGAAAACACAATTTGTTGCATTCTGTAGACTAGTAAGAATTGCCGGTCTAGTGGAGTTATTTGGTTTCAACTGGAAGGTAGATGACGTCGATGAGGATGGAATCGGTTGCAGGTCGCATTAAGATGACGATGACGGTGACGGCAACGGTTTTAAGTCATTTGGCAGGTAACAGCTCGGAATTAGTTTCATTTGCAGCCTTCAAAATGGCTTCGGGAAGTTCTTCGTCGGATGAATCCATTAATATTATTGTATCGGATTCGCTTTAATGTGGTTTAATTTAGATTGTTCTTATTCGGTAACTTCCAAGACGTTTTGAACAACTTTGACGTTTTAGTAACAATTACATGGTTATATAAAAAATATCTGTATTATTTTATATTTGATGGACTATTTCGTAAATATTTATTTACCTATAGTAACAATAGTTATAATCTCAAAAGTAAAAAACTATCTAATAAGGTCAAAATTTGCATAATTTTACTTTCCCGCACTCAGTGCTAAATTGTAAGAATTGCTTAGGTCTTTTTTATCACTAATGGATTCCTCTTCTTTTATTTATATAGAATCAATATTATTCAAAATAACGTAATTTATATACTCCATTTACACATGGCAAGGTTGGATATTTCACATTTTGATATTTATTATTTTTTGAACTGTTAATCCATTATAATCGCTGTTTCTAATTCTTTTGATTGATTTATCACTTAATAATTATTTCCTTAGTTGGCTCTATGAACCAAACTAACACAGATCGTAAAATAAATACTTTATCGAAAATATATAGGTTTACAAAGAAAAATTGCAAATATTAAAATGTAAACTCTCAATTGGTACAATGAATATGATAAAATATTTTAATAAGAATTGTTAATCATATATTAAAGAAAAATTCAATTTCAATAACATACATCTATACCTCATAGTTTAGAATTAACAGTAACTTCAACCCACTTATTTGAGGATTAAATATATAAATAGTTGGTTATTCTATCCATAAGAAATTTTATAGCACATTAGTGATGGAAGATCTCAAGAAATAGTGTTTTGCAAATTTAACAAGAATATTCATGTTTCATAAAAACAGAATGGTTCACAAAAACAACTCTATTTTCAATATTTTAACTTCAAAAGATGTCATGTTATTTCTCGAAAAAGAACAGTGATTATTAGTTTGGCTGATAGTTGGCAGCGCGAACTATCAGATCCTGAATTTATATGCACATTTATCGAGCAAGCAGAATCTGCATTGAGAGGAAAGAATTGCCCCATAAAGAATAAATAACATATTCAAAAGAGGGATAAATAAATAATATAAGCAGTTAACAACAAAAAAACCATCAAAATGTATATTTATTAATGTCTATATTTATTACATATACATTTTTCCAATAATTTTGTAATTATTTTGATTAATATGAAATAAGAACAAGTTAAAAATGGCATGAAACTAAATATTTCAGGAGTGTTAAACCTCAAACAACAAAAATACTAAAAAGCCCTATTTGTTATATAAAACCAGAGTAAGATTGAATTATCGCTCATCAAAATAGACCAGAAATCAAAATCATCATTCACGATAATGGATATAAAAAAATTCTAACAATTAGGAAACTGAAGAACGATGGAAATATACTAGCCGCGATCTTTTTTTTTTTTGGATTATCAAATACTCATTTAATGCAATTTCTATATCAATAGCACTAGAAGTATGACCAATTAAAATAAACTATACAACCAATCAAAATATTTAGATTATTTCTACACATTCTTAGAATGATTCAAGCAGGAGCAATAAACAATAGTTATTTATTATAAAAGGGATAGAAAAATTAGACTTTAGCTTGGAGTTGTATTGTCTTCAAACGCGTAGCGGAGGGAAACAAAAAACCGAATGTACATAGCCCTTCGTCCAACAGCAGCAAAGGATCGCCGCCTGTTGTAAACATATCACAATGGAAAACGTTTCAATCAGGTTGTCGGTAAAAAGTAGTTTTATGATTTCCTGAAACACTGGCTAATTTTCTTCGACTTAAAACTGTTAACTCATTTCGAAGATCTTTTGCTACAGTTTTAGTTAAATCTGGAGCAGACTTGATGATACTAAAGAAACATGGCGGTTTGAAGTCATCAACGAAGAAAGGTAGGTTGATGAATCGGTAGCACACAGGACAGAAATAGCTAATAAAGTGTTGGTAGTATTGAAATAGTACCGGAATTGCGACCAAATACAAGTTGTGATGACAGGAAGAAATATAATTTCAACACAACAACATGTAATTTGATTTGATAATTGTACTTTTAATATAAAAGAAATGTTAATTTATTGGAGTTTACTCCTTAAGAATCGATTTGCATATATAAGGGGCCCGGTATGAGAAAAATGTGAGGAATAAAATCTATCGATGAATGACCTCGTTACGTTTTTGGTGCGCACCCTATGATGCGCAACTTTCTAATTTGTCAGTGTCGACATACTTACATTGCTGTTTTTATTATAAATATCAATAATTAATATTGTTATTGTAAAGTTTTAATTTTTATCATTGTGTTCCGCTAAAGTGAACTGAAAGTATTTTCAAATAGCTATGACAGAAAGAGGTGTAGATGATATTGCCGGAACATCTAACAAACACGTGGTTGCAAGGTACGTTATAATTCATGTATTATATGTATGAGCATGTGCAATTTGTATTTATTAAATATTTTAATAATTATCGATGTAGTTCATATAAATATATATTTGAAAACAACACATAAAATTAGATAATCAACCCAATATGAATTATCGAGATTATTGACTATTGTAAAAAGTTTAATGTAAAATATTTCGTCGATTAGTTATAATAAATGTATATGAAATGAATAAATTGAATAAATATATATTTATATATGTATATTATTTTCATTAATTAACAAATTTACCCTTTTATACAGTATCAATCTTTTTTAAGTTAAATAAACTCTTTTTGCGTCTGGTTAGACTATCGAACTTAAGGAGTAAACTCCAGTCGTGCATCGGAGCTGACACACACAATTTATTGTATAATAAAACTACTCATTTAATTCCTGGAAAAAAAGTAGTTTCATAAAAAGGAACATTTTGTTACCTGTCAATAGAGATAAATGTCAATCGGAAAATAGATTTTATTTGAGATATTTGAGTCAAGAGGTCATTATGTATAATCTCAAGACATAATGAAAATGGAAACAATACATATCAGAAATCATGATTTTACTATGAATATACACAAAATCCCTAGCATTTATGGACTAATCGAATATCGTGAGGATATTTCTAATATTTTTAGTGAAAATCGTAGACAGGATCCAAAAAAATTGAATATGTGGGCTGATATTCTTTATTCTGATAGTATTATGGGAAATACGTCAGGTAGGTAAAATGCAACTAGTAACTCTAATTTACACCAAGGAATCATAGATACCTACACAAAAAATCTTTCAAAATCAAATTGATGCTATTTGTAACAAGATTTAGCATGAAGATTACTTTTTTCCAATAGATAGATTGATTGATTTATTGGCAGATGGATTGTTCGAAAAGGAGCTCTAAAAATAACGATAAAGTGTTTGTCATTTTTGGAAAAGAAGTTGAATAACTTTAAAATAGAGTATACCTCTATTTTGGAGGGTGTATCCCAATTAAGGGTAATGAAATTTAATTTAAAACCAGCCTGCAACTGTCCGCCTTAGGAATATGAAGGGCATTACATATTATCGAATATTTTTAGTGGTTTGCATATAGAAAATTGTACGTTTTCAAATTGATTCCATGTATATGTTGTCCTCTTAAATTAAAAATAATTGATGGACTTTTAGCTTGCTCCAACTTTATCAATAAATTTAAGAAAAATGAACTCTAAGCAAAGAATTATTTCGTGAAATAAACAATATCTGCTGCACTTATGGATAATTGATCGTGCATTCTCTGCAAAAATTTTCATCTAAGCAGCACTTTCGAAGATTCTTCGCAAAAGTGATTTTACTTCTTAATTTAAGTTATGGAGCTATAACTTAGAAAGAGTAATCTAATAAAGCAATATAATTCGGTCGTTATAAGTGTCGATTCTTATAAGGAATCGAAGTTAACAAAGTGGCCAGGCCTTTTAACGAAATTGAAAATATTCTTAGCGTCGATGAAGCACTCTCCTTACACAACACAAAACAGGCTGCAGGACCTTTCAAATAAATTACTTTTATCGGAATTTACCATTTTTGTGATCATGAAAAATTGTTTTTATTAATCTTTCAAGTTAAGTGTAACGGTTCACAGGTGTGATATGTTTTACATTAATTTCGACAGCAACTATACAGAGGCGTATTTTGACAATATCTAAAAGGCAAAATTATTGTTGGAAATTTGTATGTCACAATATACTTAAAAACTACTGAACTAATTTCCATACAATTTCCATCAATAGATTTAATGATTCAAGAGGAAAATTGAGATACATAATACAAGATTTTGTGTGGAACAAAATTAACGAAATTTTCGGATATAGTAAAATCACGTTAATTCGATACGCTCTCCAATATAATTTAGATGTAACAGAACAAAGTACATTTATTTTATAGATCTTAGAAAAAGTCGAGGATTATATATATACATATATATTTATTTAATTTCTTAGACTTTTTCTACATTTTTAAAACGACTGAAATAAGTCGAACCGTCAATTTTTATCTTTCTTTTACATACATAAGTAGTATGACGATGAATACATAAGTATTTGAAAGCTCGGAAAATGATGATTTCTTTGTATTGCTTTGACAATTGGTTCAAATGCATGCAAAAGAGTCATAATGGAGAATATTTGGAAAAAAAATAAAGCCATGTCCAATTATAAATATTTTTGATTATTTGTCTACCTCAAAACAAGAGTAACGATTCTTCGACAGACAAACATAGGCATAGTGTGAAATGTAGGTCTCTAAGCTACCTCTGTTTAATAGAACAATTCGAATCTTCAAATTTTGAAGAAACCATAGGTGTTCCTCGAGAAAAAGCATTAGCGATTAAACTTGACGATATAGGTACTCGACGGCGAAAAAAGCAGAACAGTAGTATTGATATACCAAAATGCCGCGAGGAAAGTCATCTCGGGCTGCAGCGATGAATATGAATAATATGTCCATTATTTTACTTACAGAATTAAAATGAATGCCAAGTCCAATAAATATATTTTGCACTCTTGTAGAATATACGTTGATTTACTCACCTGAAACAAGAAAAGCATAATAAAGTGAATAGTACTCAGTTTTAATCATGAGTTGAAAAGTTTTTTTTTTGAAAAGTGGTGAAAGGATAAAATGATCAATAAAGAGTAATAGTTATAAAATTTATAATTGACATTGTAAACTCCACATATCAGTTACTGCGCATATTAAAAAATATAGTAAGTTTGGTTTATATAGTTACATTCCACAGGAAAAATTCCCTATACTCAAGCACCGTCAGTTTGCACCAGGGTGTTTTTCTAAAAAGAATCATTTGAATCATAGGTCATTTGACCGAAACTACGGTGATAGGTACCAAATATAACTCATTAGAATATTCATGTGGAATGGATTGAATCTTGGTGATTCCTGATAACGAAATTGAATCTAAAGTAGCTTTTTGACGGAACTTTTGACAGGGGTTTATTGAACAAGCTCCAATACTAACAAGAATTCAACAAGATGAAAGTCTGAGAAAAAACAAATATATGCCTACTGAAAGTAAAGTCCTCATATACAAAACAATCGTAACACCTATACTTACATATGCAGGGGAAAATAAAAAGAAAAATTTTAAGACCTGAAAATTGAGGATATAGTATGATTCACGAGATAGAGACGACGATATTAGACAGACCACGTCGATAGTATGTTGGAAGATAGTTGGACTAAATGGGCAAAGGATGAAAAACCAACTTCAAGGTGACCTCCCAGCCGACCTCCCAAGAGAAGGCACGACTACTGGACATCTACTTCTCAAGAGGCTGAATAGCAGAAGAAACAAGAATAAGTCTTAAGAAAAGAGAAATAAGTGATATTGATACTATTCTACGAACTCGTAATTTTCAGCTGTTTTAAAGAACAACGGAATTGTACAGTATGGTGGTTCAATCTAAAACAAATTTCAATCCCGTATCTCTAATTCTACAGCAATATTTACGAGGATATATTGAAAAATGTTTAGCCTACTATAGAACCAAACAAAATTTCAATGTCAATATATTTTATTACTCATCATATTCTCCTCTTAATTGGATACTTTTATTAGCGAACCTGTAACGTCTCTAGATCTTAAAAAAATGTTTCTTCTTGCTCTGCAAACCAGACCTCCCCAGATTTTATTACCTCCTCGTTGGAAGAAAATTTACGACCTTTTAAACTTTTTTTCAGTTGATGAAAGAGATGATAGTCGGACGGAGCCAAATCTGATGAAAAAGGGGGGTGTTCTGGTAAATCAAACCCTAAATCACGAATTTTTTGCATGACAGCATGAGATTTGTGTGCAGGGGCGTCTTTTTTCTTTAATTTTTCCCATAGAGACTGAAGCAAGAACTTTTTCAGCAGATTTTTGGACACGAAACTTCTTAGGTCTTGGAGAACCAGAGTGTCGCCATTCCATCGATTGTTGCCTGGGTTTAAGAAGTCTACATCGTTTTCAAATCGAGCAAACGCGATGCTTCTACCCTTGCACGCTTTTGGTCAACATTCGAACATTTGGGGAGCAATTTTTCTCATGTCCAAATTGACGTGAACTATATGGTGAACGCGTTCGTATGATATACTCAGTGTTTCAGATATTCGTTTTAGCCCAATTCGACGGTCTGATAAAAACATGTCATGCACTGCATCGATATTTTCGGGGACTGACACAGAAACTGGCCTTCCCGATCGGTCATCATCTTCAGTGGAATATTTACCTCTTTTGAAGCTTGCAATCCAATTTTTCACGGTTGCATACGTAGGAAATTGATCACCAAGGGTACTAAGCATATCTTCGTAAATTTTGCTTACCTCTTAACCCTTTTAAATACAGGTACTTGATGATTTTTCGATTTTCACAATTTTGGTGGACATCTTTTTTCAGGTTTACTTTTTTGACGTCAAACTTTACACCGATACTTCTAATAAGTTATTGTTCGGCGCTATGGTAATGCAATATTTTGTTTATGCATGGAACTGATTTAGGCTAACTAGATATCAATACATCCTCATACTCCTATCGCAATATTTTTTTTAAGTATATCATCTAATGAGAAGAAAGAAAATATAGAAATTGAAGAATACTGCATAGATTATGCCTTGGACAATTTTTTCGAATCTAGATGGTTTCCTAAATAAAAATTCTTCTATCGTTAGTGCCGTTACTGTATAATATTTATTATTCAAGCTTATAATTTGTTTATGATTACAAAAACTCCTTTTTTGTAAAAATTCTGGGAAGCATTCAGATTATCGTAATCGCTATGGTAAATATTTAAATTATCTCAAGAAACTGATCCTATAGAGTGGGTGGTTTTTTAAATATATAAAGAGCCCAACATCTGCCACCATCCCAACTTTTGTATCTACTTGTCATCTGAAGTTCCTCAGATAATCGCCTTAATTTGCTAAATGACTTTTACAGCTGTTTAAATAAAAATATCAGATGGTACAGGATCGGACTAATTGTGATGGTAGATTTAAAATTAAAATCGGCTGAATATTAATTATTTATTGTTAACAATTTTTTGATTACATGCAATTTTTAATTTCACAAATATAAATGATCAGATGAAAAAAACATGGGAACATTTCTTTATTATAACCTTCTAAACATGTCACAGTTATAGTATTTTGGTTTTATTCTTAGTTACAGAAGTTCTACATAAAGAATTGTTGAGCACAGCTCATGTTAATATAATAAAAGGTATGTTATCAAAGTTAAACTTCGTTGAAATAACAAGCGTCCGAATTAATGTATGATTTTCATTCTTTGTTGTTTTAGATGAGCAATAAAACAATATCCACTTAAAAAACGGCTTTTTATCAATAATTTGGGTAATTTAACAGCCTAAATAATAACAGAACACATAAAAAGTTGAGTTCTACCAAAAAACCTAACCTAACCAAATCTTTGTTACCCACTTAAAATATAGATAGAGGACAAAATGTGCAGAACACACGAAGCTTGTGTCGTTGACATCGAACAGGAACAACCACTACACCTTCTTCAGCCTTATTCCGACCAATATTAAATAGAGGCCTTTCTTAACTTCTTTTATTCTCACTTTTTAGGTACTTTAATTCAATACTTGTGATCTGCATCGACAATATTATCTATACATTGTTTCCTGTGTATTCTTATGCTTTTTTGGATGCTCCACGGCTCAAAAATATTACCTGTACGATAATTGACCATATGTGCCTCTACCTGTTACCAAGCTTCACTATTCTGCTAATGATAAAGTCTGATTCTTTAATTTATTTTGTCCTTCTAAATTTTATTTCAAAATCGTGTGAAGACAAAGCAATTCTAAATATAAAAATATATTTACTTTTGGATTAATATATTTCGTAAATTACATAGTATTTTAACGGGTATGATTGAAAGTAAATTTGTTACAACAGAACTCGAATGAATTCTAGACTTTAGTTTTGGGAAATAATTGGTCTATATATTTCCATTTAAGAATATTTTGTACTATTCACATTTCTTATCACACATCAGTAAGCGTGACATTTTAATTCCATTACTCAATCAAAAGTTTTTATGTCGGCGTCTCGTTTCTGTTGTTATACTACATGTAAATAATTGATATTCCCTAACAAGTAAGTCAATATTTAAGAATTCAAAGAGCGTATTCTCTGTGTATTCATAAAGAACCGAATTTCTTTATATATTAGAAGAACGGCTGCGACTCTGCTAAGCATTTCTAGAAGTTTCTATAAGTTCACAGATCAAAAATGGTTCACAATGAATCTAAAATTGAGTTATGTCTCAAATAACATAGAACACTATGTTTAAAACTATTATATTAACATTCACAATATTGTCTGACGGTCTTTTGACTAACCTCAAATAATGTATCTCTTATTCACTTTGCAACTTTGCAAAAAGCTAAAATAAAACACAATATTCTATTTCACATTCACTTATTCCTTTGAGGCTCGTTTAATCTAATGACAATATATTTTTCAACACATTTGTTAATCCAAACTTCGACTTTTATGATAGTGTCTCGTTGCTATTTGTAGCGTCAGTAAAACTAATTTTACATACGCTGAGAGTAAAAGTAATACTGACTGAATTTCTTTCATTTGATTCCTAATCTCCAGATCAGATGCACATTTTGAAATTTAACATCCTATAATAGTCAAATTGAAATAGCACTTTCAAAATTTATATTAGAAATAGGCAGGACAGCAAACGTGAAATCGCCAAGAACCACAATAATTTACTTAATTTTTGTTTTTATTTATTTTGAGGTTTTGTATTTTAATAGTTTAGAATTTTAAATATGACTTCACCAATGATGGTCCTCCGTATATATGCGTAATTCATGGATGGTTTGTTTCTTCAGGAGGTATACAGTTCATAGAATATAAAAATATGGGTGTAATAATAGTCTATTATTTATTCTCGCTTAACATTGTGAATCAATAATGATTTTGTTGCTTAGGCTTATTTGAACACAATATTCTCTGTCGTTCATAGATCTTCAATCAGAACAAACTAGGAAAACATAGTGAAATTAAAACTGGAATATTCTATAGAATATTTGTGTATTTATATTACCTGTAACATAATTCATCTTCCAATATTCATTTATATATCTAATTTTTGATGATTCATTTTATGAGAACGCCTTTAAGTCAACTGATCATTTATAAAATCAAAATTGTTTTCTTCGGAGTAAAAGATGCATTTGTGACTAATCTGTATTTGCCGGACAAGTTTTATAGTAACCATGAATATTTTCAGACAAGGCATTTTTGTAGCTTATCAGTGGCTTATTTCAATAGTATGCGTATGGCAACATGGGGTATTGTTTGCTTGTATTCTGGTGTTATTGACGTAGTTAAATTTATTGAAAAGTTTCTTAATACGTCTATGAACAATTCTATATGATTTACAGTAACACAGAAAACATACTCATGAAAATGTCCTTTGAATTCATTTTAAGGAACAATCAATGACGAAAAAGTATAGAAGTTTATAGAGTTATATCGTGATGATATGAAGCACGGTGTCAATTGTTGTTTAGAATGACTTAAATTTTCTAATTTTGACTAAAGAAAGAATTGCAAACTTCCAACAAAATGCGGAGAATGAAAAATAGGTGCTACTATTACTAATATGTGTTACTTGATCGACCAAACATTTCTGCAATGAAAATGAAACCCTTAATAGCGTAATAATAATTAGACGTATAATTAGACGGTTGTACTGGTATAAAATGTCGAAAATAATTTCAAGATTAAAATTTGAGAATTCAGAGTTTAACTGAACGTTCAATTTAATTGATGATATTCGATTACTAGGGGCTGGTACAACCCTGATTGTTTGTGTCTAAGCTGCATCTTTGACAAACTGAGAAAACGGCGATGTATAATATCCTAATGACGACGCTGACAAATATTTGCTTAAGGAAAGTTCAGACAAGTCTAATCTGATGAAAGATTTGAATTTCCTACTAAAATTTTTGGAATTAAAGTAATAACAAACAATGTATCTACTCATCCCTTATTGCACACAATAATTTCAAGATTCTATATATTAAACATTCAATCAAATACAATGTCATACATAAATACTGTAAATAAATATTCTGATTATTGATTTGTTGAACAATACGGTAAATATTCAGTTCCCTCACATTTAAAGCTGAAATTAATCTTTAATTGTGTATGTAATTGAGAAGTTTTTATGAATTTTTTGAGATATTATTACTAACAGACGACTTGTTGTATTGTTGTATTTTTAGTATCTGTAATTTTTTTTACCTCCTCAATTATTTTATATTATTTCAAAATATGGTAAATACATCATTATTCACAAAAGACAATATAGTCTTTAACAAACAATTTTCTGCATTTTTGTCAACTCATTAACCTCAAGGGAAGTAGCTTAGACCCTGATATTGAATTTTATAAAAAGAAATTTAAAATAATTAACTCACAACAATGTTAAACTGGTAATGATTCAAGTTATTTGTCAAATATCAACTGACATTTATCAATCAACAACCTGTCAATTTAATTTCGAGAACACATGTTTTATTAAGATCATTTTCATTTTCTTACAATTTATGTGTATCCAAAGCAAAGTAGCTTGTTTTAGTCGGAACAAAAATACTTTCGCCATTCATCTTCATTTACCTACAGATCCGTCAATCACGTTTAAAACAAAATACTTTGACGCCTAAGACATTTGAAGGAAAGCAGGTTCCATATTTAACAAAAAATTATGCCAAATCTGTAGAAATATTCGTTGTTTATAACGAACCTTACGAGACTATCCGAGGAACAATAAAATGTAATTTGAAAAAATTTCATTTTTATGTAATTCTATAAGTGGCTTTACTAATTGTGACGTTTATGATTAATATTTTAAGAATGGGAAAAGGCTTCTGTATTTTATCAAAAAAAGTCTATTATCATATGTGTTCAATTTATAATAAAGTTCCACGAGTTATTTAGACTCGTAAAATCGATCTAACGTTATCAAATTACATAATCCTTTGGTTTTTAAATGTGAAGTAGTAACTCGTGTTAATATATGATTTGATAACCGACGCATGTTACCGTTGTATTTTACAAGCGCGTTAACTAATAGTTAACAAAGTTTATGATCTTTGAATAAGGGCAAGAATTTTACGAAAGTCATTTTCCAACGGATGCGGGTGACGCCCTTTTGAATTAACACGGTAGCTTAACGTTATATCTAAATATTTAATCCTGAATTGCTTAGGTTTCTCGCATGCAATCGATGAAGAATGAATATTAATAAGGTTTGCTTTTCAGCAACTTAATTATATATATTTTCAATCAAGCAATAAAGGCTACGAGCATTTGAGAATATTTTATTAAGACGTGTTAGATAAGATGTAACTATACAGAATATATTGTTACTGATTTATAAACAATTACATGGGCAAGTCAAAAGATCGTTACTTTCTTGATGGAATAGATTTTGGATAAAATATTATATTTTTTGAAACAGTATTGTTGAGCTTTATAGATTTCCTTCTTCTTAGATTTTTTAAACGTGCAATTTGTAGTCTAATTCAGAGAATTTTCAAGGATAATTCGCACACACATTCGTTGTGCGAAAGAGCTAGTTTTTCCAAAAAAAAATAAATGCTCATTAAGTATGATTACGGTAGAATGTTATCAATGGCTTTAAAGTACAAATTAAAATATAAATGTTGCAGCCAATTGAAAGTCCAATTATAAATTTGACAAAAGCAGTGTTTTACTTTCAGTTGAGAGGAGAATTATTGATACGCCTTCGTATATTCATATTTTGAAATATTATTAGATGATTATTAGATGAATAACATACTTGACCTTTCATACATTCAACTGGAAGTTATTAAAGCTGCTAAGGTGTGTACATATTGTTAATAGTATTTGCTGATATTTTGTTGATGTAATAATTCTACATTAGTTAGGTTTATACTCTTTTAGCATATTATAGTTGATAATTTAGAGTATAACCAACAATTTAAATTCAAGTTAAACAACGTTACAGGTTGGTAAATACCTTGAGGTGTAGAAAGCCAACTGCACTTTTAGCATATTCACCCAACATAAGCAAGATAATATACACAAGCAGATCTCAAAATAAAAATAAACTTTCAATGCCTTATATGTGAGTTATTACTAACTACTTAACCTCTTATTTAATTTAATAAAATAGCATTTGTCTTGGCAACGATAGATTTGTTCCTAATTCTGCTATTGTTATATTCTACTGAACAAAAAATTGTTTGATCAAAATATTTTACTTAGTAAACTATTCTCAAACAGTTGGATATATATTTGCGAATATTTTTAAGTCAGAGTTTGAGTTTTATTAATCATTATTTCTGTAAGATTTTGGGCTACCGTAATTGTTCATGACAAATGGAAACGAAATGCCATTCTGCTATAGATTGCAAATAAATGTATTCGATATTTCTGTGCAAATATTATTCATTTTTCGACGTATCATGATAGTATTCTATTGCATTTAAATAATTTATTAAAATGGGAGCTAGAAAGATTTCGTTAGAGTACTGGTAATTAAGCAAATAAGTGGTGAACATTTAAGAATTAATAATTTTGCAATTTGTGAAATTAATGTTAGAGATAGGTATCAAAATTGTAACATTATGCATTATTTTATTAATATTTTTGAGCTTTATAAATTTAAAAAAACAATTAGCTGATTGAAGTTACTAAATAATTTTTATTCAAATAACAGTAGTTTTCAACTTTTTCTTGTGCAAGATCAGTATATCAGTATCTTTATTGTGACACTAATTTTTATTTCATTTTCGTATATACTCTTAAACATTATTTTTAGTTTCGGTTCACCAGATTAATAAACGGATAAGCTCCATAGCCCATTCTCTTGATGATGATTTTAAAACCAAACTTCAAACCACTTCCTCCTTGTATACTCCAAGTTATATATAGCCATTGTCTTTTTGGATCATCATATTATTATTAGCTATTATTTTCTTTAGAGCTCATATAGTTTGAATCATCAATTTTGCAGCTTTTTTC
The DNA here is from genome assembly GCF_026250575.1 of Diorhabda carinulata. NCBI lineage: Eukaryota > Metazoa > Arthropoda > Insecta > Coleoptera > Chrysomelidae > Diorhabda > Diorhabda carinulata. The sequence goes on along the minus strand of NC_079466.1, from coordinate 18,686,544 downwards.
GCTTGTTCTTTAAGTTTTCTATAAATTTTTATTTATGTTTGGTCACGGTTATGTTTCTAAATTAGTTACTAGCAAAATTGTATTTGATTTACCATTTTTGAAGAAAATGAAAATTTGATATTGTTAATGAGTGACGAAGCCCATTTTTATCTTCGTTAACAAACAAAAATGCCGCATCAGCTTCACGAGAAACCACTTCAAAATGGACATCACTTGCCGGACATAATTTTTCGTAAGTGAATGCTATAATTTAACAAGTGTTTCTGTACAAATAAAACTCTTTTGAAGTAAATATTCAATTTTTTATGAAATTTTTTAGGATTATTTTAAAAAAATTTGGTTCCCATGAGTGACCCTGTATTAGATGATCATTTGGCTGTGAAAATTGTGTTCCTGTTGGCTCCTGCATAAATTGATCAATAATTAAATCAAAAGGAGGTACGCGCTGACTGGTGCATTGAAATATTGGAAAAATTTGCTGAACGTTCATGAAAGTATGTATAACATTTACTCGGGTCACATATGGCTTGAAAAGAAAACAACATCTAACTGTGAAGGTAAATAAGATGCGGAAATTCAACAATATTCCGTGTGAGAAGCACACCCAAGCAAAATTTTGTCTGCTTGTTTGGCATTACCAGTGATATAGTAAGAATGGCATTAGAGCAACGTAAGATGGTAAATTTCGACTAGAATCATAACATCATAATAATGTAAATTCTCATAACGCTGCTCATAAAATTAAGATGATGGGCTATCCACCATACGGTCCTAATTTGATAACTAATGGATTCTTTGTTTTCTTCTGCCCATCAAAAACAAAAAGTGCTCGAAAATTGGTTCGAATTCATAGAAAAGTCTGTAAATATGAATGGAGAATTTTTACAACACAATAAAACTAGTTTTGATTATAAATACTTGTTACTCATTATTAGCTAGAAATAGAAATAGCAACTAATTTATGACGTTACTCAAATGAAACACAAAATTCATTTTTGAAAAAAAATGAAATATTTTATATTATCTGGTAATATTGACGGTTGGTATCGCAATGATAGTTATTAGGATCAAAATAACATAAATAGCAATCGGAGTATCTTAATTCAAATTTGAACATAAACGAGGATATATTGAAAAATTACTCAGCATATTCTTCTTTTAATTGGATACATTTATTACAGCGAATCTGCAAAGTCTCTAGACCGTTCAAAAAATATGTTTCTTCTTGCTTTGCAAATCAGACCTCCACAGATTTTATTACATCCTCGTTGAAAGAAAATGTACGACCTTTTAAACTTTTTTTCAGTTAAGGAAAGAGATGATAGTCGGACGGAGCCAAATCTGGTGAATAAGGGGGTGTTCTAGTAATTCAAACCCTAAATCACGAATTTTTTGCATGGCAAACATGAGATTTTTGTGCAGGGGCGTTGTCCTACAAAAACAAAACACCTTTGGATAGCTTTCCGCGTCTTTTCTCTTCAATTTTTTCCCGTAGAGTGCTCAGTAATGTCGAATAGTAATCTCCAGTTATTGTTCCACTCTTATCCAAAAAATCGATCATGGTTACACCATGGCAATCCCAAAAAAACTTTTCCAGCAGATTTTTGGACACGAAACTTATTAGGTCTTGGAGAACCAGAGTGTCGCTATTCCATCGATTATTGCTTTGTTTTTGGATCGTACAAATGTACCCAAGGCTCATCCATAGTAACAATTCGGTTTAAGAAGTCTACATCGTTTTCAAATCGAGTACAGATCGAACGCGATACTTCTGCCCTTGCAGGCTTTTAATCAACATTCAAACATTTGGGGATCCATTTTGCAGCAATTTTTCTCATGTCCAAATTGACGTAAACTATATGATGAGCGCATTTGTATGAAATATACAGTGCTTCAGATTTCCGTTTTAGTCCAATTCGACGGTCTAATAAGATCATATCATGAACTGCATCGATATTTTCGGGGACTGACACAGGAGCTGATCTTCTCGATCGGTCATCATCTTCAGTGGAAAATTTACCTCTTTTGAAGCTTGCAGTCCAATTTTTCACGGTTGCATACGTAGGAAATTGATCACCAAGGGTACTAAGCATATCTTCGTAAATCTGCTTACATCTCAACCCTTCTAAATACAGATACTTGATGATGGCTCGATACTCCAATTTTTCGATTTTCACAATTTCGGTGGACATCTTTTTTCTTTTAATTTATTGCGTAACTCCGGTTTACTTTTTTGACGTCAAACTTTATAATGACACTTCTAATAAGTTATTTTGCGTTACTATGGTAACGCAAAATTTTGTTTATGCATGGAACTGGTCTAGACTAACTAGATATCAACTCGTACTTTTGAGCTTGTAAAGAATTAGAACAAACTAATTACGCATATTACTCACTATAAACATTACGCAGATGCGTTACTATCATTTAAAGAAAAAATAATATCTTTTATATATAATATATAACAGGTAAGAAATATATTTCTCATGAGTCTGTATTATTTGCAGAATTTTTCTGAAATTTTCTATTGATTATATTTATAACAATACAATTCGATTTAGATAATTTTAAGATTAGAAACACAAAGAAATACGTGGAATGAAGCTCGCTAGGCCTCAATAGATTATTGAACCTATAGAAAAAAGGAAGATATCAAATAATCGTTTGAACTTTTGAAATTTGATTAAATACGGAAAACTTATTTAAAGAAATAATTAAAAAAGAGGATTTTGAAAGCAAAGGTAACACTTCTAGTTTCTTGAAGGGACGAAATTTGTCCTGAGTTGTGATTCTCGTCTACTAAATATATATGTAATTGCGAATTATTCTATATCTGAGAGAATGACTTTTCATTTAATGCTTACCTACCAAGGAAGGTCTGAAGCGTCGAAGAGTTGACCTATTCGATATAGTTTGGACTGCAGATGTCATTGCCTGATTTTCAAATTACGATCTATCCCCGTCTATACTAAAAGAAAAAAATGGTCACGAACTGCCTGCCACAATTAATTGATTATACATTTTCATGATTTGTAGTATGGAAATAAGTTTTGATTGGATTTTTTTGCAAATTAGAACTAAATAATTTTTCACCGAATCATGTCATAGATACTTCGTTTCAACTATGCCAATATTTCATTTTTTTTCTTTTTGTATCTGTGATGTGACTAAGAAATACTGCGATTCTTTTATTAGAAACAAATACTAATAATTAAAATCCTTAAAATTTTCCCCCCTACCTGTCAATGGACTTATTACAACGTTGATCTTATGACTGGAATTATTTCAGGAAAGCTTCTTTTATCTACCTGTAGTGGCTTGCACAATTCTGAAATGGTGTTAAAACTTTCTTCTTCCAAGACATTACTCATTTCATACCAGCAGCATACCAGTTGCAAGGTGCAAAGTCTGGTGAGCAAGGGGGTTGGGTAGAGACAGTATGATTTTTTGCGGTCAAGATCACTCGATTAAAAATCGACTTGTGGTACGGCGCGATTTCATGAGGGCGGCGATATGTATAAAAATATTTTTTATTTGTAATTCCAATTATCAGCATATGCAGACTGATCACGTTAGCGAAATATTATTTGATATCTAATGAATACGTTGAATGGTTAAATAAATTTAAGTATTCATGTTACCATTTCCAATATTTTTGAGCAATAAAATGAGAAAAAATATTTGAAAACCTCTCTTATTCAAAGTGACAAATTACTTTTTCAGTAAGAGCGGAAAATGCCCTATTTCCTTATCTAAATAAAACTTGGAAAATGTTGTTGACATAGGATGATTATCTTTATTTATGTAAGTTTGGAAGAATCGAAGAAGTACCTATTTCTGAGTTTCCTTGGATATCGTCAATCATTGTTCGATCTGTTTACAAATACTTGACCACATTTCTTTTAAGTATTCTTTTCTCGTTTACTAGCGGTTCGATTGTTTTCAACTCAAATATTCCAAAACAAATTAAATTTTCACCATTTCGAGCTACTGCTCCTTTTTTATGGTAATTTTGTTTTTATATTCTCAGATATCCACTGAATTCAAAGATATAAATTCGAGTACTTTACGTGTTTTTAACAAAGAATTGCTGTAATAAAAGAAACCTATTATGAACTGAAATCCTACTTCTACGTAAAAGAACTTTTTATTATTGATTTATTACATAAAAACAATTTATCGAAATAACACAATTCGCGTTGATGGAACAAAAACATTCATTGGGGACATTGAAGAATATTTTTTATTGTTATATGGTTATACAGTTAGTTAGACAAAGAAAACGATGTATGCCTGAAATAGTGCCCCGAGTTTAACTTTAAAACAACCCCAAAATGTACTTTTGTAAAAGCCAATATAATAGAAATAAGAATTTAGGTTAAATTTTGGATTTCCTAATCAGGAATTTAAAATAACACTATAATGACATAAATCTCCTTAAAAAATGTATCTTGTCCTTAGCCTTACAAATTTACTTCCTCTTTAACTTAACGGCTACAAATGTTTAATAAGAAATCAAGCAATTTTTTAGAATGGTTCTACAAAATAAGATAAATACAAGCTGGTCAGCATATTAAATGCAACACCCTATCATTTTGATTTTTCCAAATTATAAGAAAAATTACAAAAAATATGTTCTACATATTTCTATATTCGAACAATATTGTAAATTTTTTTCAATAAATAACATTTAACAATAACGAATAAAGAAATGAAAACAAAAAAAAATAAATAAGTAAGGGACATGAAATAATGAGTATCATCTAAAAAACAGTTGGTTAACCCACTTGGATAGCATTAATATGGTTTTGCTTCGGGTAATAAATTATTGCTGCAAGTTTGTTTATGAGAATCTCGATACTTTATCTTTCCATTCATGAACAGCCGAAAAAAATATGTTCAACTGTATGAAATCAAGACTATTTGACTGCTGTTAAGTTACTTACCTAGCAGACTCTTTTGAAAATATGTTTTTGTTGTGTACTCAAAAAATATGCGACCATAACCTTTAACGGGGTTTTTTAAAGAATATCTATTGTTCCTGCAGAATACTTCTCTGTAGACAACAATTCATTCTTCCTATAGATAAAATAGAATAAATTTAGGTATTTACAGCAGAATTCTAAGCGTTGTTGCTTTTAGTACGAGGCATATTTTTTAAGTAAGTACCGTTTTGCGATTTAAAATGAATATACCAGGGTAGAGGACTTTAAGTATGATAAAATGTGAAAAAAAATTATAGTACAATAAAACCTACAGGGAAATGAGAAGAATATTATAAAAATCCATGTAGCTCATTCTATAATAAACGCATAGCTCAAAATTTCTTTGATAAAGTCTCTGTAAGTGTCCATCCGATACCTATATAGTTGAGGGTACGTGATATCTTGTATTTTTCAGCTTTGTATTAATACAAACATATACAGGGTCCTTCACGACGAGCTGAATCGATATTTATATGGAAAAGTACTGCGACTAGTGTTCTGAAAATTTGCTTGGATGGGTTTTCCGAAATGCACGTTTCACCTAAAATAATTTCAGCTTTCTGAAACTTCCGGTTATAGCGGAAGTGGACCCAAACTTCGTTATTTTAACCGGAATGCTATGGTTTTTAACAAATTTTTGGATTCTACGCAAAATTTCAATGTAACTTTATGGAAGGCATAATATGCCTAAAGTCCATCATTTCTTAATTATTTCACATTTTCGAAATTTTTGGACACGTGCAGCCCTCCACTAAAAAAATTAGATTTCTAAGTTTAAGTGAGTCCGATCTAATATTTTTATAGGGTGTTCAGAAAATGGTGCCGAATTTCGCTATCCAAAAACTTCGAAAACTTAATTTTTTCAAATGGCAACTCCCATTTTTCTCTTTACTATTGGATTCTACCTCTTTAAATTAAGGGGACTCCGTTAGTAAAATATATATCTCAAACTAATGGAGTTTGTGGAAACTTGAAAAAACTGAAATTTTCATGGTTTAAAATTTTTTTAACACCATATATAAATTTTTGTCAAGGTTTTCACAGATTTTGAAAGCTGTAAGTGTTGTTTGTCCAAATCCCAAAAATATTAGACCTGATTCACTTAAACTTAAATATATATATATATATATATATAATTCTTTAAAAAATTTCGAAAATGTGAAATAATTAGAAAATGGTGGACTTTAGGCACACGATGCCTCACATAAAGTTATGTTAAAATTTTGCGTAGATTCCACAAATTGAATAAAAAATTTTAAAAAAATTCGTTTAAAATAACGAAGATTGGGTCCATTTTCGGTATAACTGGAAATTTCAGAAAACTGAAATTATTTTAGCTGAAACGAGCATTTCGGAAAACTCATGCAAGCAAATTTTCAGAACACTAGTTGCAGTACTTTCCCATATACAAATCGATTCAACTCGTCGTGAAGGACCCTGTACATACATACTGCCCTAGTAAAACTGTCCAATATTATGTACTGATTTATAAATATCAATCTAATGTTATTGTGATTCTATCAAATTCTGGAGTACATCAGCCTAAAATATCTCTTGATACTATAACGGCAAATGCTATTCCGAGTTGTCCAACATAATCCCACCCAGAGCACCAGAGCAGTTTTCGCAAGACCTACTCGACAGATAAACGTGCCTCATGAACACCGAGTTCACCTGCGGACTTTAATTTATCGGAACTCATTTTGTTGGAGAAGTGCAAGTCTGTGGAATCAGCCTCCAAGGCACTCGAGTGTAAAAGGGTTTACCCTCTTATACTTCCTTTTTATATAATAAAGGTATGTAGGAATGAAGAATGAATACACGAGATGGCGTACGCTTTTTCGTATCCGTCCACGTAAAATGGAGTTGACATGTTAGAAAAGAACTTGCATACATGTCCCAGCTTTAACTGCCACATGGCAAGCACCATTCGAGTTCCACGGGTGTAAAAGGGTTTATCTTCTTGATCTTGCTTTTTATATTATAAAAATACTGATGTGTCTTTTCGAACCAATTAGATTCGAGCTCTTCAATTTGACTGACTCAAAAATAGATTTGTTCAATTAAGAACTAATGGTTTTCTATCTATTTCAAATCATAAAAAATCAAAATCCTTGAGAGTAAATTATGTTATGAAATTGTAATATAAGTAATGCAAGTAGTTTTCACTCCATACAGGGGCATCCACTTAAATTTCGACTGTTTAGCGCATATAGTCGTCATATGGTCCATTAAGAAAATTAATTTTGCAATTACGAATATTACGACTATCCTCCATAATTACTTTTTTAATAAATTATACACCTTCATAGTTAAATATAGTAGCGTTCACTTGTGTTATGTGCTTATAACGTTCTTCTGTTATAACAAGCCATTTTAATTAAATTTCCTCCATTCACTATATGAATATTCCCCTCTTGGTAATTAAACAAGACACACGTCATCCGTTCTGAAGGGAAGAGAATTTCACAAATTTGATCATACTGTTAGAATCTAACAACCTTGGTTGAGCTACAGACTAATTACTCTAAAATTGAGGAGTTTTAAAACGTCAAACTGTTTTTATTAGGAGGTTAATGCACCTAAGTATTATTATAGGGGTCCGATACCAACAATAACTTGATAGGCTTTTTATACATCAAGTTGATTAAAATAAATAATCAGTGGTTTTCAGTATTAGTACCATTAAAAAGGAAAAATATCTCTGGATATGTTGTCACATGAATAGAATAAATAATAATATAATTATAAGTTATTTAGATTGAAAACCAAAATTCACTTCTTGTCTTACCAATATAAATATATTTACAATTTCTTAGTATTGGATATTGAGTTTGCTCAAACTATGTCATTTGAATCAACAATTTTCTTACGTCTGGATTACTTTTTTCTTCTTTAGATTAGTTAAATTGTCTTTTTTCTTAGTTTTCACTGCTCAATTGTCGCTGCAACATAATCGAGAGCATTCTAAGCTCTTGGGAACTATAGTAGGTTTGTTTCGTGAAGTTCATACTATCCACTGATGTGCATCTTCCAATTCCTCTTTTTACCTAAAATCCATCCATTAACGTTTTCTACATTATACTTGTTTAATTGTCGCTCTTCTCCCCATCCAAGAACATGCTGAATTTCAGCGGTATATATTGAGGCTGGACTCATTTTTGCTACGTATATATTTTCAATTTACCATGATGTGTTATTTGAACATTCTGTTTTCCTTATTGTAATCAAGATTCGTTATCCTAATTTACTTGCATCACTACGATCTGAGAGCTCTGAGACCACATATTTAAATTACAATTCCTACTGGATAATTTTGCTCTCATTTTGCAGTTTGCATGAATTATATTGACCAAATTTCATTAATTTCATAATGCAACTTTGTAACAGTCATTGTTCGATTGATTTTGATGTGATTTTTCAGGTTCAGTTTAGCACTTGAATCAAAATTGGTTAATCATATCATATTTCAGCGAATCGTGGTCGATTGAATTTTTAAAGAAGGTTTTTTTCTCGATTATTCCGTTTAAGCGTGAAACCTATTTTGAGTGACTATTGTTAGGGACTTTTTATCCCTTATACAAATCTCAAAACACATTTAAGATTAACAAATATAATGGAGACCTGTCAATATACTGAGAACAATGTACACTGAAACTCCCTCGTAATAAAGAAGGACTTCCTACATAATTCTTCCGTTACTTCTTTACTGTATAGCTGATAATACTGAAATGTATGAAGTAATTTATTGTAGACTACTCAATCAATGATAAGGGTAATTAAACAACCTTTATATTTCATTTGTGATGCGAAAATTTTCAGTTCAGATGTTTAGATGTATAAAATCTATATGTATGTATATTTGATACACCTCGTATTAAATAATAATGTTCGCTATTACATTTATTAAACAATACATTCGGCCTACTCCATCTACAATATTATTCTTTACCCTCGATTGGTTTTAAACTAATATCTCAGAAACACTCAAAACCAATATTCGCCCAAATTATATTAGATCTTCTAACCAATCTGTCTAGAAGTTCTTCGCTTGACAAGAGCGAGAGAGAGAGAGAGAAAGAGAGGTCGGTAGTAAGGATCCCCAGCGCTAAACGAAACAAAGCAATCTCATCAGGCGATACCATCGAGCATTATGACGTATTATTAGCGCATTACGGCTATTGGAGAGCGATTCAATTATTGGAATTGCGCCGTTGCGGCTCGCCCGCAAACTACGATCAAATATCAGAGATTTTCAGAAGAGATTACCTTGTTTTCTTTCTCTCCCGAATTCACTTCACTTCTGCTTCCATTCGCCTCCTAACAGATTTCTACTAAATTTAATCAAAGACTTTTAGTAACTGATGGGCTATGAATAACTGAATGTTGCATTGACTTCAGGATCCAATAAGTGGAAAAAATCTAATTTTCAATCACTAATGGTTACATATATAGGGCGATTAATGTTGTAGAAATTCATTTAAAGGATATTTATAAGAAAATGTCACAAGATTTCTCATAATATATATCATATGTAGTATCCTCAGTTATTATTAGGACACTATGATTTTCTTTGAATATGTAAACACTAAATGTGAGTGATAATAAAAGTTATATCTATTTCAACATATTATATAGTAACTAAGAAAAAATCTAGTTCAAAAAATTAGTATCAACAGTATACACTCAATATGTGTTTTCTTTTCTTTCAAAGTCAAAATATGCGTATGAATTTTCCTAGATTTTTGTCATTTTATTTCAGTAACTTCCTCCCGTATTGCACTGATGTTTAATGACTTCGTAGCATATATCTCAAATCAAAATAACCTCTTAAAAAATAATCCAATAATTTTAAATCACATAATCTATTTGGCAAATCATCGAAACAAGATAATATACAGGGAATGTCGCATGCAATAAATGAATTGTTTTAAGGTGTGCATATGATGTGGCAGCGCGTTGTTTAAATAATTCATTTGTTATATCGATACCATCCAATTTCGGCAGAAATTATGTCATTATATCGACCATCTTATAATATTAAAGAATACACATGCGATTAACAATGACATCGAGTTGAGATCAGGAATGGTTGCTTAGAAGGTCTTCGAATTAGCATCCACTTATTGATGTATAACTGTCCATTCCACTAATTCTCTTCACTGTGCATGGTCACTACGCTTAAGTTATCAAGAGTTGAAATTTTGTAAGAACGGATCTTTTAATAGTAATCATATCAATTTATTATGTACCATTGATGACAAAAGCATTCATATATTACATTTGCGAGTAAATAAGAAATTCCTGTATACAATGCTGGATGGATGTTCTCAAATTTTTATCAACACTGAAATTATAATGAAATGGTGGGTGGCTCTATCTATTTGGTAACCGTGGAATTATGTTTAACATGATTCTGGGAGAAGTTATCCACTTCCAGACACAAAAGGTTCAACAATGATCTGGAGCATGGCAAAAGTATATATTCAGCAGAAGCTTACAGTAAAAGAGTATTTGAATATTGGAGAAATGTGGCGAATCATAGAAAACAATTCCAGTGGTATAATGTGAAGTACTGATATGTTCGACATAAGCTTTTAATTTTTAACACAAACCAACGCTCTAGTAGATGCTTGTATTCTATTCCAAAGTGCAATGAAGGGTATGAATATTTTTGACGTCTGGAAGGTAAATCTGGAATACAAAATATGGAGCCAGAGCTATCATAGGAACTGGAATTCGATTTGCAGGAATAAAATACTCAATAACTCTTTCGTTCCGTGAAAATGCAACATATCTTCAACTCTTATTGCACGATTGGTTTGGACTTTTCAAGTTATTGCCAGAAGAATAAAAAACCCAACTTGCGAAACTTTAAATGTTCACTGGGCTCAATACAGGAACTCACATAAAATTAGCTTCTCCTTCATGAAATGTAGATATTTCCTCTCATTCATTAAAAACAAATGTTAATGCATTACTGAATTAAATTCGACGTCCTGAAATTAAAATAATAATAAGAAAAATGCCATCCCTTTTACCCCCTAACCTCGACAGCTACCCCTCAAATTTTCTAAATGGCAATGGGGATCAGGCGATACTTCGTTGGAAAGGGTTTGATAAGCAAAACTTAAAAATGTATCACACTTTGCTTTACTCTCAAATATTTGTTTGATAATAACTGTTTATTGGTTTAAGATTAACAATTTGAGAAAAACAATACAAAAAAGTTGCATTGTTCTGAGGAAATAGATATTTTGTCTCAATTTTTAATAAATCCATCCAGTTCAAGTAGAAATGTTGCTAGCGAATGCGAAGTAAGTCGTTTTGAACATTTTGAAAAAGCAATTCATGTAAACTGTAAATAAAGCACGAATTTACAGCTGGTGATCCCGATCGACGACAACAAGATTGTGAAATTATGGATAATATTACACAAGATTAAAATTATTTAATATATATTTATTTTTGTATTGGTTTGACAAAAGCACTCGACTGCTTCGAGAATGCCATACTTACTTTCCGATGAAATTAAATATTTGGGCAGGTATACAATAGCATCATATTATAGGCTCTTTCTTTATCGACGGAAAGTCCTAACTTGTTACAGACACAAATATATCCTGCAATTAATGATGTAGTTAGAAAGAATCCAGGCGAATTCACTCGGGATTATATTTTGCAGCAGGATGGAGCTCCATCTCATTACGCTGCTTGAGTTTTATTTGAGGAGATGGATTAGGCGTAGTAGATTCAGTGAATGACCACCAGATCTGACTCCTATGGAGTTATCTTAAATCCAAAGTGTATGTGAGACTTTTGACGACACTTGCTGAACTCCGCTAATGAAACAAAAGATCTACTTCTGCAAGGAAGTAAATGTAAAATATTTTGACTCCCGTACTGGATCAAGTTTTCTTCAAGATAATTTGTCCAGTACCTTTTATTTCAAAGAATTAATGTAATGTAATATTATTATACCATTCAAACTCTTTCCAATGAAGTATCGCACGACCCCCCTTGCTATTTAAAAAATATTAAAAGGAAGTTGTCAAGGGTAGGGGATAAAAGGAGTGTTAATTTTTTGTATGTTAGAAAAAGACTCGATCAAAATAAAAACTGATGGGTCCGATGATTTTTCATCTATGTTTAAAATAATGGAAATTCTTGATGATGATAAGAACTACTATCCGCACTGTATAAGCGCCTCAATTCTATGATTGAACTACACTAATTAAGATGCATACGAAGATTTTATAATGCGGCCCTCAGACCGTTAGTTTGAAGCAGCACTTTATGTTCAAAAAAAATTTATTTTGTAATAAATCAAACGTTGTCTATGTATAAGTTTAAATGTTTACAATTTTCCGATATTAATTTTGTTTTTGATTGACGTACGGTGGAATAGGTTTTTGTCATTTAAAAAATCGTTATATACAGCTGGATATAAATAGTATCGATAGAATATATTCTTTTTATTTGACCTGTGTGACTTTGAAATTGGATAAGAATCAATATCTTTCTCGTATTTTCACAAAAACTTATAATTTGTTCTTCTTGTTTCTAGATATAAAGTTGAATTCAAAATTTATGTAGATTATCATCCCTCAATGAGATAACAAGAATAAGACGACAATACAAAAGGGGTGATACTGAATTATACAGGTTAAGTAATATAATCTCAGGATGCAGACTAAAAAGGCTAATATCATTCCGCTGAGGAGACCTAATTAAAGTAAAGATATCTTTAATTAACGAACTCTTACAACTGATAACAACATTTAATTATAACGAGTGGAAACTCGGCTTACAAGCAATGACGCTGTTCAAAATATATTGAGACAATTCTGACTAAACCGATTCGTATAGTATAATGAACATTTCACAAACTAAGCACTACAAAGCGAAGATGTCGCCAATGTCCCTGAAATATGATATTCGCTATCTACTCGTAGAAATTTCTACTTACAGTTATAGACGTCATTTTCGGACATGTCGAGTGTGTTTATTCAATTCTGCAATGTATGGAAAACATTCGAAGTTGAAAGTGAATGTTTATAAATATTTGCTTTGGTTTGGCTTGGAATTTTTGACAACTTTTTTAAAACCATCATTATTACTTTCTTTAATACTATAATATGTAATAAGAATAAAATTGTAGACATTATTCATACAGATGTTTGGCAGTTTACTACCGAGCCACAGTTAATTTATTTACCAATATAACTGCAATATTGCGATATACAATTTACAAATTTATAACATGCGGGTGATGTGGGTCTTACCGATAATAACTATTTGAAATGTGAAATTAATCACATGATAAATTATTTTAATACATTTACATACCTTCATACGTTGAAAATTGGACATTATATTAAATATTAATACAATCTAATTTGAAGTAACTATATTCCAATTTCATGCAATTGAAACAAGATTTTATCTTCATTAATCAGTTAAAAGTCTTGGAAACAATTTGGGACTCACTAGTCTTATTTGCAAATTATCTGTTAAAATGCTTTAACGGAATTCATAGCTCTTCACTAAATTTTCGAAAATTTCTTCGCCTCTTAAAAGTGTTCAAAGTTACCAAATTTTCATAAAAGATAAGTTTTAACATTTCGTGAGCTTTTTTGACCTTTTTTGTAACTGGCAATAAAAGTTGATGTTAATGAGTCGCTCAAAATCCATGTTTTTAACACAAACAATTAAAACTCTATATAAGCAAAAAGATAAGCCAGAATAGGTTCAACTTTTCGATTTTTGATTTTGTTTTTATATACAATAATTACAGGTAAAAGGTGTTTGAGTACTTCGTATAATTAGTCAAAGAGAAACTTTGTTTACTTTTGATAAGTGAATTTTTTTTTTGAATAATTTGGAAACATTGTAGGAAATTTTGTAATCAGCTAGAATCTGAAATATTTGTGGTCCAGAAGCGATAATCAAATCATTGTGGGTAAACGAACAATTTGATCAATTTAAATTATATAAAAATAAGATAATTATATAAACTATTATGAGAAAAGCATGCGTAGTATGATAGTTAATATTATGAAGAACGATAAATGAGAAATATATAATACATGACCCTATGAACGTGTTAATCAGAAACATGCGAAAAAACAGAAAGGATAAAATCAATAGTATGGAGGTATTGGAACGATCAGGAAAATTAGATGAATTATACATCGTAGAGAAAAAAATTAACAAAATCAAAATGAGTAGTAAGTTAATGAAGAAGCTATACAATATGGAACATTAGACAATATTATAGGCCATAATAACGTATTTAAGCCTAATGGTATATTGTGAGTAAATACCGATGATCTTGGCATTTCTATTCTCAGTTTGCGGGTCAAAAATCTAATGAAATAAAAATAAAATATTAATTATGATACATTTATGCACGACATCATTTCACTGTTTTAATGCTAATAATATATTCGCACAAGAAAAATTAGCCGATAATTTTACGAATTTTCACGACATAATACTAAACGGGACAAAATTTAATTCAATTCAATCGTAATAAAAGTTTACTTATGAATTGTCATGACTTTTCTCATTAAAAAATAGTCTTCATTCCATTAATTGAATTGAGGATAGGCTAGGTTACATACGTTCAGATTAAAAGTTAGGTATAACAGTATATGTATAATTATGTATAATTAGAATATCGATTTCATTTATGAAAGCTCAGTACAAAACCAAATGGAAAGGAAGTGCATTTAATTTGACTTTATCTTCGACTAGAATCTAATTTTTTATTGGAAGTTTCTATAATAACATCACAAATTGTGATTCACAGATAATTCCAAATTTGAAAAATCAATCCTTATTTTCATATTTGAAAAGGCCTAATCCAAAAATACTACATATTTGATATTTAGCAACTTCAAGGTGTCTGTGATAGTCGGATCAGGATAAAAATAATTAGTAATAATAATACAACTGCCTTTCATTCCATATACGGCCCAGCTTAGATTTCAATAGTATCTATATTCATGTGAAGTGTGATACTAAATCATGATTTAACAAGTTCCTGTGAAATATGAGAAGTTCCAAATGGTTTTTCATTTTCTAATTTTCAAAAGATTTAATCAGAGTTTAAATAAATTGTGCAGTGTGACGCATCATATCTTCTCCATTACTGCGAACTCTACACATTCATGCATGAGAGCCCTCGTTAACTTCCACAAATTAAAAACGCAAACCTCAGTTGTTATCTTTTGGGTTATTCCGACACTGTGTCCTCAGATCCGTACCCATCGGACCGACTGGTTCGACCGACGCGACTCTATATAGTAGACTTCAGTTGGGTACAAAATTAATACAGTCAAATTGAGTTTAAAGTGGCCTCTACATAAGACTTTCTTTTTATAATTGGGAAATGTCAACTTTTGTTAATTTCGTTAATATTTATCTATTTCAAATAAACAGTTCTCATGTTTTTCTGGAAATGCATGACGATTATTAGATTTTAAGTTATATTAATACCTTAGCGCATGTATTTTCTTTACCGAAATATAAGGAAATACAACATTTCAAATTGAAAATTGTTCTGCAAAAAGGTTTTAATTATGATTTCCTGTTCCAAATTATTGATAACTGAAAAGCTGTACGTTATAACCCCATCTTATCTTCTAAAACTACTTTTTATCAATATAGTATAGACCACGTCGTAACCTGAAATTAGTTATTTAATATCTTAAAATATGGACATAATCCAAACCGTTTTGAAAAAATTAATCACTTCTTTGTAGATTTGCTTCTTCCTTACTATTCAGTTCTAAAAGAAAGTGTTCAATGGCAATACCCATTCGGGATGCCAAAAATCAGTGTATGGTTGGATTGATGCAGAGAAATTGTCATCATTCGTAATGAGATAGCAGATTTTGGAGCCGAGAAATGTGTCTCGGGAACAAATGAATTAAATATTACTGCAACAAACTATCGATACTAAAGTTATATCATGACCTTTTTCACTATTTATACCTATATTTCCCAAATTTCTATTGTAAAACTTGAAGCTTGTTAAAGGCAAATCGGTTTTGAAGTACCAATAAATATAAATACATTTCATCAAGAAAGTAATGCATAAATCTATTTTGAGCTAAATGAACGCTAACATGAAATACGATATTTGATTTAAAGCCACCATATTCATGATATGACCCAGGGCGAAAAACCTTTGAACTTCGTTGTTGATTAAAATTGTTGCAAAGTGGACGAAAACGCTGAAAGTTTTTATTTCAACATTAGATCTATTCAAGTAGGTTAACGTATTATTATTCTTAGTTATCAATTACCCGTATTTAACAGAATGTTTTGTAATTGAGAATGAGAATGAATTGTAATTTTAATGATGATAAGTGTTGGCGGTAAGATATTCTCTTAATGTAAGTATCAATAAAATGTAATCTTGCCGGCATTATACAATACTATACAAGTTGATGATTGTCTAAAACACAAAACAACATTCTTATTAATAAACTCTCATGCATAAGTTGGTTGAGATTACTGTCATCGAGAATTGATAATATTTTATCTTTGAATGAGGCAACATTTTATTTGAATGGACACGTTTTCCGACAAAACAACTGATATAAGTCTAATAAAACTCCAAATTAGATGGAAGAATATAACTCTCTCCTTCCACTACATTAAACTTTTTTACTGGGTTTTTGGAAACACGAGGTGTATACTAACAGACCTGACAATATCCGTGACCTATTCAGAATAAGGCAAAAAATGCAAAAAGTAACCCCAGTTATCTTAAAAGTGTTAAAAACAAATTTATTCCCAGCTTATGTTGTTGTTTCGGAATCTATATAAACACATATTTTATAAAACTCTTTATGCTATACGATCTGCAAAAATTGATAAGTGAATAACTTTTTGGTTACAACACAATTTGACTGGATTATACAAGGAGCAACGGTAAGTGAGGTAATTAACTAAAACTGCAATTTGGGGTATGCGTCGACCATAAAATAACGATCGATATATTTTTATAGGTTCATGAATACTCCTTTTCCCTGACAATGTGAAGAAGCTGAAAGATGTTCAACGTTAGGTTAACTCCAGAAATGGTTGAATGGTCTTTATAACTTTCGGATGAAATTTAAAAATGCTGTGAGTTATCTAGCTTGTTTTTACTTAAATTTATTTTGTCTTTTCCGAATACTGCATCCGTAAATTATTTGAGTTTTTGTATTTATGTCTATCGGAAGCAAATATAATGCAATAACTTTTGCACGGGAGGAGCCCCTAATCAAGTAATATAGATCTCAGAGAATAAATAAGACCGTCAAAATTTACTACAACTACAGTGTACGAGTCTTCAGGTGTCTGTGTTCTATGTAAACACACACTTAACATCATATTCAGTAAGATGAATATACCTAGGCTTTATATTAGATTGCCTTTTACATAACATCAAGTAAAAATGATCGACAAGGAGCAACCCGCTCAAAAATTTTGCAGAAAGCGAATACTTTATGTACTGCGCCTACTGAATGAGAAGAGCGGCGACAGCTGATATGCCGGCTGTTTCGATTTAGAGTGCGATGTTTAATTATTCCCATCAATAGAATTTGTATATACTGTATGAGGTAGATCCCCATCTGAAAAAACTTACCACGAATACTTTTAGAGTAGTCTCTGGTAGTATAAATCCCAATCCCCTATCTCTACTGCAGCAGGCAACCGATTTTGTGCCTGCAAGAGATCGTATACATACCAAGAGAAGTTCAGACAGATCTTTGTCGATAAACATATAGTACATGAATTGGAACCTCAACAAAGTAGTCCTCTGACATCCAGAATATGTTTCAGTAGAAGTATTGGAAAAAAATACACTATTGACATGTAAGAAAAAAGCCTGTAGACATGTCACAGCTTTAAATATTCCATTGCAGAACTTATAATACACAGATCAACAAAGAATAAAGCCACATGAAAACTCAGACTACCAGATCTTAATATGTAGCTATTTTCTTAAGGATATATAAATTAAAAATAAATATCACCACAAACTGTCAATTGTTTTTCCCATTTTTCCACTACAATGAAAATAAGGAACAATCAAAATTGCTTTGTAAGTTTGATACTTCTCAATTCATCTTCAAAATATACTCTAACTAGCCACCATTTCTCAACGACGAATACTTTGAATGGATCGTGTGGATGTTAACGGTGTTTCGGAATCCTCTCAACTACTGTCTGTGTAAATAAACTTTCTATGTTCAGTATAATTACGTTAAGATTAAAAGCGACAACTGGAAAACCTCTCATTATACAAGTTAAACAACTAAATCACAAAACTAAGTGTAATCCAAATACCAAACTAGATTTATTAATTCCGCCTCTATTAATCAACGTAAAATAATTACCTCTTATTCAACTAAATAACACAATCAACACTGGGTAATATTAATTAGGCTCCCAACAAAGCAAAATACATATTTTGAGAGAATAGCTTTGTTCAAAACATTTGCAAACTAAATAGAAGGCCAGCGTTTAGCACTAGTGTAAAGCTTTGAACGTTAATGCAGCCTAATGTAAGCGAGTAGTTGTGTTTACTAATAAAACATATTGGTAATTAAGCGTTGCTAATTTGGTAATAAGCATCCACAAACACGGAATTCAATTAATGTCAGCATGAGGCCGCATATGGTTAGTTCTCTCTCTCTGCTCTCGTACATAGTGCAGCAACTGTCTCAAATACGTAAATATCTGGACTATTCTAGTAATCGTTATGCCTAAAATTTATAATTCCCAAATATCATTTAGCATTTAATTTAAAGCCTTAATATGTAACTTGCATAAATAATCCTAAAAGTAGAGATACAAACAGTTTATTTATTTTTTATTTTTACTTTACAAGAAAGTAAAAAATAAACGAAATTTCCTGAGAAAGTATAACAGTGTGAATATTAGCTAAGCTAGAAAAATACCAAATTATTGAACTTTTATACAGAAATATAACAAAGACCACCTGCAGAATTAGGAGATGATCCCCCAAAGATGAAACAAGGATAAACTAATAACTAAGTATTTGATTTTCAAGTCATCTTGCATATATTTGTAAATACTTGCTTACATACACCATGAATATCAAATCACATATTATTTAAATTTACTTTTCAAATTTTAACTTTCTTGTATTACTACTTACTGCAAGAATATTTGGAAAGAAGAGGCATAGTTTGAAATAAGTAAGTTACAATAAATATTTCAATAGAAAAAATATGCCAAGAAAGATTAAGAAATTTCAAAGGAAAAAATAAGAAGAAAATTAATAACTTAATATTCAAATATTTCAAATATTCAAAATTCAAAGCCTAATTACCTAATGAAGTTGTGAAGTTTTACATTAACTAGCAAACTGAAAGTGTTGCCATTAAACAAAATACCAAGGTGCTATAAAAACAGGAAACAGACAATAGTCGTGCATTTACAAAAAAATAATATTTGAACTATTGAATTTAATCCAAATTACATACCGCATATATAATATCAAATCACGATTTATAATCACTTCAATATAAAATGAACAATTTTTGTATTATCAAAATTCAAGTTTCAATTTAATTTGAATTATCCATTTTATATAGGATATTCATTATATAGAATTGTTAATGTTGCTATATTTGCTTAGGTATTTTGTTCATGCATAAATGTTGTACTATGATCTATATAAACGTTTCAAAAAACTTGAAATCATACTGCCATTAGTGAAGATATCAAAGTAGTAATATATCTTTCAGGCAAATATTCTTAAGGCCCATTAGCTGCATCCTTACAGGAAATGGAAGTTGAACTTTATAGAAAACTGCAAACAAACCATAGATTAACTAGAAACTACAAACACTCTAGTAGATGATGAATCTACGTTTATGTTAGATTGTGAGATGAAACCTAATTCATATTTATGAGAGGATGAAAATCATGACATCTAAAAAAATTGATTGTTTGGTCATGGAATGTAGAAGATCAATATTCTTTGATAAAAAACCTAATGGAGTACCATATTTAGTGCTGCTAAAGTAATAAGTATATAGGGTTTCAACTAGATGGTACGCGCACCATTCCACAAAACCTATTTGTAAGTATCACGAAGCTGTATTTCCAGGCAAATGGGCAGGTAGAAAAAGACCTATTAAATTGCCACCGAGATCCTTAGATCTCAACCCATTGGTCTTCTTTTTGTAGGAGTATTTGAGAATCAATTTTTTCAAGATGTTGAAGAGCTAATAAACAAGTGTATATTTATTTCGCCCCAAGTTATTAGAGATATTGAGAAGGATCGATCAAATTTGAGATATTCAAATAATCATTACTATTTAACAAAATAAACAACGACGTCACATGCCTAAATTGGCATACATTATTATTGTATCTATAAAATAGAGTTTTCCATAACAACATCTCTCTGGAAAGTATAACAATACCTATCTATTGA